>NC_068917.1:30253761-30553761 GCF_023091745.1 Budorcas taxicolor
ACAGGCTAAAGGGATACGGAACCAGGATATACACTTTTTCATGTGTTCACTTAAAAAGCATTTCTCAAAGTCAAAATATCAATTACTGGCAAAGACAGTAAGGATAAGAGCATAAGACACCAACTTTTCTTGTCTTCAAGGAGCTCACAGTTCAGAGGGGGGACAGACAAGGAAAACAATGAAGTTTAATACTTGCTAATGCATAAAAAAGGTATACATCTCAAGATAAAAGGTTCAGGAAAAGGTTTCAATAATTATCTTGGAACTAAGTCTAGTAGGTCTAGAAATAGTTAATGACCTAGACAAACAATAAACTGTGAAAATATCTGTGATAAATATTACACTGAGTTTATTTCCTAAGTATATATCAAAGAGGTTATATTATATAAATAAATTCTATGTATATAAATATATATTATGTATATAATTTTTTTTAAAAAAATAAATACACAAACTGATAGAACATTCATAATAAAACCAAGTAAAGACTGAAAGTAAAAAACCTCACTAGTTTCCAGAGATGAAAAAGAAAAGAATGAATCACCAAAGGTGTTTTTAAATTATAATAAAGCTTGCAAGGTTACTAGCAGTGGGCACTCTCATACACTGAAAAGATAATTTGGCATAATCTTTCTGCAATGTAACTTAGCATGCATGGTATATATTCAAAATCCTGAGGTTCATTATCTTTGACATACGGATTTTCCAATACAGTTATACTAACGCATATATATGGAATTTAGAAAGATGGTAACAATAACCCTGTATGTGAGACAGCAAAAGAGACACAGATGTATAGAACAATCTTTTGGACTTTGTGGGAGAGGGTGAGGATGGGATGATGTGGTAAAATGGCATTGAAACATGTATATTATCATATGTGAAATGAATCGCCAGTCGGGGTTCCATGCATGATACAGGGTGCTAGGGGTTGGTGCACTGGGATGACCCAGAGGGATGGGATGGGGAGGGAGGTGGGAGAGAGGGTTCAAGATGGGGAACACATGTACACCCATGGCAGATTCATGTCAATGTATGGCAAAACCCATACAATATTGTAAAAATAATAATAATAATAAAGTATGAAGCAACAACAACAACAAAAAGAATTTATCCTACAGAAACAAGTGATGAGAATATAGATAGATGAATGAAAATGGTCGTCATAGTATAAAATCAGTGGAAATAGAAAAAAATATATTGAAATAAGTTAAACGGCCCAGAGGAGGGAAATATTTAGGTTGAAAAATGGCACATTCATTACTACATTAAACTATTAGGCAATCATGAAAATTTTTTCAAATGTTTGTGTTGTGCTCAATTGCTCAATCGTGTCTGACTCTTTGTGACCCCATGGTCTGTAGCCCACCAAGCTCCTCTGTCCATGAGATTGCTCAGGCAAGAATACTGGTGTGGGTTGCCATGCCCTCCTCCAGGGGACCTTCCTGAACCAGGGATCAAACCCAGGTCTTGCATACTGCAGGTGGATACTTTACTGACTGAGCCACCAGGGAAGTCCTTTCTCATGCTAGTGATGAACTATTTTGAAAAAGAAAAAATTAAAAACCAAGAAAGTGAAGCAGTAAGAAGATTGTAGAGTTAAAGTCAAAATGACCAGGTAGATTTGGGAAAAAAACAAAACAAACCAAATATAGCTGAAGAGTTTACTGTGACCCCTCTATTTTCTATCTCATCTTTTACAATTAGACTCTCACTCTCTCTTCTGCATCCACTCACCTCTTTCATATTCTCCATCAGGCTGAATTTCTGTACTACATTCTCTATAATTTTTTCACAGAAATAGCCCAATTTTCCAATTCTTTTTTTTTAACTCAATAACTCATTGATGAAGGTTATCTTATTACCAAAACCAGGTAAAGATAGTACAAAAAGTTATATAATAGATCAATTTCAGCCATAAATAGAGATTTAAAAAACAAGTATTAATAAGACAAATAAAGCAATATATAAAAGATTAGAAATGTCGCAGGTATCAAAAGATAACATATTCAATAAAATTTATCGCCAGTTATAATATTAGTTTATCAGATTCTTTAATCTGATAAAAGGGTATCCATAAGAAACTTACAGCTAATTTCATAGCCCATGGCAAAATATTCCCTTTAAAATTAGAAACAAGATAGGACACCTACTCAAACCACTTTACTTATATTGAATTTTTGTATGGTAAAATGTATAAATAAATAAATATACAAAATATATATAAAATGTATAAATAAATATATAAAATATGTAAATAAATATCAATGTAACAAATTGGGAATTTCAAGGAAAAGGCAAAGTGCCATCATTACAGACTATCTCCACAGAAAGCTCAAAGGATCTAGAAAAATTTTAGAATTATTAAGAGATTCTCAGGGTAGCTAGAAATAAGTTAAAGAAAATCAGCTGCATTGCTATATACAGAAACAGAAAACCTAATAAAAATGCAAGTAGCTAAAACAGCAACAAAAATGTAAGCTACTTAGAATTTAATAAAATACCTTAAATATTACATATCTAACATCAATTTCTGCTTTATCGACTATGCCAAAGCCTTTGACTGTGTGGATCACAATAAACCGTGGAACATTCTGAAAGAGATGGGAATACCAGATCACCTGACCTGCCTCTTGAGAAATCTGTATGCAGGTCAGGAAGCAACAGTTAGAACTGGACATGGAACAACTGACTGGTTTCAAATAGGAAAAGAAGATGTCAAGGCTGTATATTGTCACCCTGCAATTTAACTTATATGCAGAGTATATCATGAGAAACGATGGACTGGAAGAAACATAAGCTGGAATCAAGATTGCCGGGAGAAATATCAATAACCTCAGATATGCAGATGACACCACCCTTAGGGCAGAAAGTGAAGAGGAACTAAAAAGCCTCTTGATGAAAGTGAAAGAGGAGAGTGAAAATGTTGGATAAAGCTCAACATTCAGAAAACTAAGACCATGGCATCCGGTCTCATCACTTCATGGGAAATAGATGGGGAAACAGTGGAAACAGTGTCAGACTTTATTTGGGGGGGCTCCAAAATCACTGCAGATGGTGACTGCAGCCATGAAATTAAAAGATGCTTACTCCTTGGAAGAAAAGTTATGACCAACCTGGATAGGATATTGAAAAGCAGAGACATTACTTTGCCAACAAAGGTCCATCTAGTCAAGGCTATGGTTTTTCCAGTGGTCATGTATGGATGTGAGAGTTGGACTGTGAAGAAAGCTGAGCACCAAAGAATTTCTGTTTTTGAACTGTGTTGGAGAAGACTCTTGAGAGTCCCTTGGACTACAAGGAGATCCAACCAGTCCATCCTAAAGGAGATCAGTCTTGGGTGTTCTTTGGAAGGAATGATGCTAAAGCTGAAACTTCAATACTTTGGCCACCTTATGCGAAGAGTTGACACATTGGAACAGACTCTGATGCTGGGAGGGATTGGGTGCAGGAGGAGAAGGGGACAACAGAGGATGAGATGGCTGGATGGCATCACCGACTTGATGGATGTGAGTCTGAGTGAACTCCGGGAGTTGGTGATGCACAGGGAGGCCTGGCGTGCTGCAATTCATGGGGTCGTAAAGAGGCAGACACGACTGAGCGACTGAACTGAACTGAACTGAATAAAGAGATGTAAGACCTTAATGGGACTTCCTAGGTCGTCCAGTGGTTAAGAATCCCACTTGCCAATGCAGGGGACACAAGTGTGATCCCTGGTCCGGGAAGATCCCACATGTTGCAGATCAACTGAGCCCCTGCTCCACAACTATGGAGCCTGCACTCTGGAGCCCATGAGTCACAGCTACTGAGCCTACGTGCCACAACTACAGAAGCCTACATGCCTACAGCCTGTGCTGTACAATATGAGATGCCATCACAATGAGAAGGCATCACACTACAACGAGGAGTAGCCCCTGCTCACCACAACTAGAGCAATAAAGACCCAGCACAGTATATAAAGCTACAATAATAAACACAATGTTCTTTCAGAGATTTTAAAAAAATATCACCCAATGCAAATTTGTTGTTCAGTTGCTAAGCCGTGTACAACTCTCTACTATTCTGAGGACTGCAGCACGTCCGGCTCCCCTGTCCTTCACTATCTCCTGGAGTTCGCTCTAATTCAAGTCCATTGAGTTGGTTATACTATTTAAACACGTAACCTTCTGTCACACCCCTTCTCCTTTTGCCTTCAATCTTTCCCAGCATCAGGGTCTTTTCCAATGAGTTGGCTCTTTGCATCAGGTTGCCAAAGTATCGGAGCTTCAGCTTCAGCATCAGTCCTTCCAAAGAATATTCAGGACTGATTTCCTTTAGGACTGATTTGTGTGATCTCCTTGCTGTTCAAGGGACTCTCAAGTCTTCTAGCACCACAATTTGACAGCATCAATTCTTCGGGGCTCAACTTTCTTTATAGTCCAACTCTCACATCCATACATGACTACTAGAAAGTCCACAGCTCTGACCATATGGCCCTTTGCCAACAAAGTGATGTCTCTGCTTTTTAATACACTGTCTAGGTTTGTCATAGCTTTCCTTCCAAGGAGCAAGAAACATTTAACTTCGTGGCTGCAATCACCTTCCACAGAGATTCTGGAGCCCAAGAAAATAATTCTGTCATTGCTTCCACTCTTCCCCTTCTATTTCCCAGGAAGTGATAGGACTGGATGCTATGATTTTAGTTTTTTGAATGTAGAGTTTCAAGCCAGCTTTTTCACTCTTCTCTTTTGCCCCCATCAAGAGGCTCTTTAGTTCCTCTTCATTTTCTACCATTAGAGTGGTATCATCTGCATATCTGAGGTTGTTGATCTTTCTCCCAGCAATCTTGATTCCAGCTTGTGATACACCCAGCCTAGCATTTTGCATAATATACTCTGCATATAAGTTAAATAAGCAGAATACCAATATACAGCCTTGTCATACTCCTTTCTCAATTTTGAACCAGTCAGTTTTTCCATGTACGGTTCTAAGTGCTGATCCACTTAAATATGAACCCATATATACATGCAATGATAAATGTCAGAGACTGCACTGTATATCACTGAGAAATGGAGTGACTATCAGCACAATGCATATTACTGAAACAGATATCCAGATTTTTAAAAAATTATATTGCATTATCTTCTTCACAACAAGAAAAAAACCAATACCAGATTAAGACTCATATGTAAAAGTCAAAGCTATAAGACTTTTAGATGAAAATATAGAAAAATATAAAATGTCATGAGTTGAAGATAATGTAGGATTTATTTAAAAAGATACAATAAGCACCAAAGTTGAAACTATTGAGAAATTCAATGATATTAAAATGAATAACTTCATTATTCAAAAGATACCACAGAAGTGAAAAGTTATAAACAAGATATTTGCAACAATTATAACTGATAGCTGATATTGTTGGTTGATCTCCAAGCTTATTTCCTCTTTTTGGAAATGGACACATATCTCCCAATATTTCAGGGCATATATTTCCAAATCTTTTTTGCTGTTAGATCACATGTGGCCATATAAGACATGCCAACAGAAATGATATGTACCACTTCTAAGTCTTATACATAAAAACTTCCTAAATGTGATTCTCTTGAACCTTTCCCCCCCTTCTTGCTGGTTGGAGTAGAGCTAATTTCCAGACAATTTTGGGAGACAAGTTAAAAGCTAGTGGATCAAAAAGACAAAAGGAGACTAAATCAGTGCTTGGAAACTGAAAATCCAAGTAATACTCGCACTGAACTCTTAAATATAAATAAGAAAAAATGTTAAGCCTCAGAGATTTGGTTTTATGTAATACAGAAGCATATAACAACTAACAAAAGATTAGTATCCAAAATAAAGAATTTCAAAACAGAGATAAATATTCTAATAGAAAAAATGGCAAAGAACACAAACAAGTATTTCACATAATGTCAATATAGGAAGCTCGAGCTCATTAGAAATCAAAGAAACACAAAATGAAATCAAATGAGATATGTTACTTTTTTTAAGAATCTAAGCAAGAAATCTGTAACTTAAGACAGCCATTCTGGCAAATAATTTGGCATTTTCTTGTAAGCTTGAATATTTACATTTCATGATTGGTGACTTCACCCTTAGCAGCACATCCTAGAGAGTTTTGCATATGTGTGTCAGGAGACATATACTAACAAAGTTCATTGCACCAGTGTGTAAACATTCCTATAGTTAAAAAAATTTTTAATGTTCATTGACAAAAAGTGTGGATAAATAAATTGTGGTTTATTCATATAACAGACTGTCGCACAAAAAAGAAAAAAAGATTATTGCTACACTCAAGAACAGTGAGTTACGTTACAAAAATAAAATTCAAAGAAAAAATCTAGTTGAAAAGCATGATACATTTAGACTATGATATGGCTACAAATTTAAATAAAAACTGTAGAAATAATATATGATTTATAAACATTTATATTATTTAACAAAACATAGTTTCAATAGGCAGGGATTAATCACACAAGTCCAAGAAAAGAAGTTAGATGGGATCAGAGAGTAGCGTATAGGTACCATCAAGGCTGTTGGTGATAGTTACTGGTGGGTACACAGATATTTAGTACTAAATTTTTTGAAAAGAAAGTGAGAACATAAGGTAAAACAACATACAAAAAGACAATTCTCTATCACCTAGAAAAGAAGGAACAGAGTATCTGTGAAAAGAAATAAAAATTAATAAGCCTCTGGTTAAACTTCGCAATCCTATGCTGTTAGCCACATGGTGTGTATCTCATTCACAGCTAAATAAGAGTAATTTTAAGGCTTAGGTTTCTTCTTTGTCCTCTGCTGCAATATATTCCTTTAAGGCAAGAAACAGTACTTCTGCATGGAAAAGATAAACAATCACTCTGAGATGAGAATAGGCAGTCATTCCATATTCAGCTAGTTTTAAGAGCAGGGTGCTAAGAAATCAAAGGTCACAGGTTTCAATCCCATATGAACCAATTAGCTTTGTCCTTTTCTCTGGCAAAGACTGAGAGTTGGCTCACCAACAATTCAGATTATAAGTGTGTTCAGGAAAACGAGAAGATAAATCACCACCAATACAGAAAAAATACCCTCAAATTTGCTAACACAAAAAGTGTTTTTAAAAGATGTAACACTGAACTGCTCTAAATGTCCATCATGCATCACCTCCTATTATCTCCATGAAACTGCTATGAGGTAGGTACTATTAAAATGTCCTTCTTCAAATGATAAAACTGAGACTCAGAAAAGTTAAATAAACTGTTCAAAGTAACACAGATAAGGGACCTAGATTTCAGAATTTAGGTTGCTACTTGCTACTGTGTAAATATGTGCATGCTTAGTCACTCAGTCAACTCTTCGCTACCCCAAGGGCTGTAGTCCACCACCTCTGTCCATGGGATTTTCCAGGCAAGGATACTGGAGTGGGTTAACATTTCCTCCTCCAGCAGGTCCTCCTACAGGAACTGAACCCACTATCTCCTGCATTTCCTGCATTGGCAGGAGGAGTCTTTACACTGAATTACCTGGGAAGTCCCCTAAATTCATAAACTGAAAAGTACTACTAAAAGCATTTGAAAAAAATTAAGGATACAAAAGATGAAAAAATTAAAATACTAACTTTTTTTTCTCAACTGTATAATCCACTTGCCCATTTAGTCTTTTCTTGATCAAAGGATTATCCCTGGACCACCTACAACAGGAATATCTTAGAATGTAAAAGACCCCAGTCCAAACCTATTACATCAGAAACTATTTTACAACACCCCGACCCCTCCAACTCCAAGTGATTCTACCACTTACCTAGACTATTCTCAATATCCAAGATACACCACAAACTTTGTCTCCTCTGGCAGACACTATGCTAATTCACTTCCAACAAGAAGCTATAACCTCTTAAATTTCAAACTGACATATTCCACTTTCTCTGAAAAGTCTGGCATTCCTCCTCCTCTCCATACACATGCTCCCTTACAAAACTTGTTTCTACAAAGCCTATGCTTTATTCATGTTTCCATAATAACACACTTTATAATAATTATTTTCCTGTCTGCATACTCATTAATGAGATTCATAAACACAGACTGCTTTATTCATGTTTGTATCCCTTCATACTAAATCTAGTACTGAGAATCCAATAGGAGTTTAATTCTTAACTATATAATTGAATACAAAATGAATGAATAGATGGGAGGATGGATGGATGGATAAAGAGATGCGTCTAGATGGATGAAATCCTGAAGAACAGTTACAAAGGATATGTTACTAATTGAGAGACATTCTGAGTCATCTATTTCTCTCCCTTCCTATTTCTCTACTTCAAGGCTCTCACTTCTCTATATATACCTTCAGCGACCTCTTCCTTCCTGCTGGGAAAAATGCTAGAGTGTTCCTTTTTGCTTCAGAAATTGGCAAAACTATTAGCTCAGATGATTAGACCTGAAAATCTTGAATTTATCTTTAATTCTTTCCTCCTTCTCGTAGTTCATATCTAGTTCAGTTCAGTTCAGTTGCTCAGTCGTGTCCAACTCTTTGCAACCCCATGTATCACAGCACTCCAGCATATCTAAGCCCTCTTCAATTCTTATAGGTTCTACCTCTGAATTATTTCCAAAATCAAACTACATCTCACAACCTATTCTAAGTACTCACTGAGTTTCACCTGGATTATTACAACTGCCTCTTAAACTTATCTCCCTGCTCCAAGTTTTGCTTTCCAATAGTCTCTTTTCTGGATTGCAGTCAGGGTGATCCCTTTAAAACATAAACTTAAGACTTATTACCCACCTGATTAAAACACTCCATGCTGCTCTTCTATTTAAAACACACCACCTCACTCAGAGTAAAACCCATGTGCTTATGCAGGCCGAACAAGACCAGAGAACATCTGATCCTGTATCTACCCCTCTGAGGTCACTCCTATCATCCACTTCACTGCAGCTCTCTTGGATCTAGCCACAAGGGATGGCCTCCCTGCTAGGCAAACTCCTGCTTCATGAGCTTGGCATCTATTGATCCCTCCACTTAGAATGCTCTTCCTTCATGTATCTAAATAATTCACTCCTTCTAGTTATCTTCTCAGGAGTCACTTGACAAGCATAGCTTTCTCTTTAGTTCAGTTCAGTCGCTCAGTCATGTCTGACTCTTTGCAACCCCATGGACTGTAGCATGCCAGGCCTCCCTGTCCATCACCAACTCCTGGAGTTCACTCAAACTCACATCCATCGAGTCGGTGATGCCATCCAGCCATCTCATCCTCTGTCATCCCCTTCTCCTCCTGCCCCCAATCCCTCCCAGCATCAGAGTCTTTTCCAATGAGTCAGCTCTTCGTATTAGGTGGCCAAAGTATTGGAGCTTCAGCTTCAACATCAGTCTTTCCAATGAACACCCAGGACTGATCTCCTTTAGGATGGACTGGTTGGATCTCCTTGCAGTCCAAGGGACTCTCAAGAGTGTTCTCCAACACCACAGTTCAAAAGCATCTATTCTTTGGCACTCAGCTTTCTTTATGGTCCAACTCTCACATCCATACATGACTACTGGAAAAACCATAGCCTAGACTAGACAGACAGGCAAAGTAATGTCTCTAGCCTTGATTAGACAGACAGGCAAAGTAATGTCTCTGCTTTTCAATATGCTATCTAGGTAGGTCATAACTTTTCTTCCAAGCTTTCTCTTACAATCATATATAAAAAAGCAACATCACTCTCAATGACGATGTGTTTCACATTGCATTATTTTTCTTCAGAATACTTATTACCATGTAACATGTTTATTTGTTTGATGGTGGTAACTCTCAGATCTGAATATATGCTCCATAAGTGCAAATATCTTATTTTGTCCCCTAAAGTTTTCTTATCACCAAGAATTATCAGTGCCCAACACATGGTAGGATATCAGTAAATATTTGTAAAGTAAGTTTAGATATATCAATTAATAGAGAGTTCTGGCTAATAGTATGATTATTGCATTTGCAATAAAATTTTAAAGAAAATGTCCTTAATACATGAAAAATCAACTTTCATCTCAAAAATCTGATTTTTAAACATCTACACCGGTCTTTCAAATAATGGAAGAGTCACTATTCTATAGTTCTATAAAATGTATATATTTTAAGGTCATTTCATTAACTACATAAAAATTCTCATTCAGAGAAACATGTTGAACAATAACTAATATCCATCCACCTCTCTTTCAAACTCCAATTATAAAAGGGAGAGAAAAATTATTTTGAACTTTTCCTTTCTATGTCTCAACCTGAATTTCCTCAAAGTTGAATACAAATACTATCCTGACCAATCCTGAAAACATTTCTTTGACAGCTGTATCCATATACTATATGCCATTCTAATACCAAATATTTATGAAAAATATATAAATGTTATATATATATATATACACAAGTATAATTAACAATATTGGTTTAACTATCCCACTAATGAATCTAATGATCAAACTTAAGAAAACAACAAACTGTACTTTTTAATTAAATCAAAGCAGATTTAGGAAAGTCTAGGTCAGATTCTGAGAAACATCAACCAATATGAGAGACTATAGGAACATATATACACCATATACACATAAAATATATCACATTATAATTCTAAAATGCAACTTATTTAAATTTATAGGTAAAATATTAATATTTACTGCAAAAAGGACTAAATAAATCTGTTTGAAAAACCACTCTTATGAATAGTTATTATTGTCATTTTTCTCTGTTAAAAATCATAATTTTAAAGATAGGGTCCATACTCTAACCATTGCTTAGAAGGAATCCATTCAAAACTATGCCAAAGGAAAAGGAAAAACATGTTTAACTAAACTTTAGGAGAAATATGGCTGAGCTATATATAATATAAAGCATAAGCTATGTATATAAACATAAACATATATAAAAACTTCAAGGCTGAAATACTGTCATGTCCCTTGATATTAATACTCCAGCAAAGTAATCTTGTTAATAGTAGGAGTACTGTTACACAAAAACACATGTATTAAAAACAAGTAACAGTTCTGGTGGGGTAAAAAAAGGTGACATAGGAGAACCTAGCTTCTCTGTCTCCCTATGAAGATCAACTAGTGAACAGCTCTCCATGGGCAAAAACAGTTCTGGGATGTCACTAGGGTACATTTAGTAAGTTTTAGCAACACAGTGGAACAAAAAAAAAAAAAAAAAAACAGAATAACTGCACAAGAAAAGAAAGAAAAGTTCATCTTGTCCACATCATTCCATATCCTATGTTGGCATTATTCAGCACCAAGAAGGAACTTCCAAGCTAGACAAATTTCCTCTCACCAGGAAAAGAGACACATGAACAACCAGCTTCAATAGCTTCTCGGGTCATTACACCAAAGTCCAACTTCAGTTTCAACCTACCCAGACCAGCAAAGCTGAGACATATGGAGCCAGCTAGTAACAAGGAAGAAATGCAGAGGCTACTTTTAACAAATAGGCAGCAGAATGATGGGTGGTTCACAGAGATCTGCTCTGCAGACAACCTTCGCAGAGTTCACCACTGATGAAGCCAATGGCCACGATTCATCATGGATCCTTTCAGATCTCATTAGTCTTTGTCCCACAGGTTTCTGAGTTAGCTGATGATAGCAGCCACCCCATCTGCACCACCGCCCCAAACTCATGCTGAAGCCAGGAACCACACTGAAGTATCTGCAGCTACACAAGTATAAGACATCAGTTGCATAAATCACACTTTGCCCAAATCAGAACCTTGAGCACAACAACAACCATCTTGGGCTTTTCCAGCTACATGAGTACAAGTAGCCAACCTAGGCCATTTAGTGCCATCTTCACACTCCCTCTGCCCTATTCCAGGTCACCAGTATCTCTCCTTGAAAGAAGATTTAGGGACCCATATGGTGCCCTAGCTTTGCAGCTGCTGCCCATGGAATGCACCTCTCTATCACTTAACTAGTGGCCAGAAAGGTTTGTATCCACGGGTTCAACAGGACTACAGCAAACAAGAAACAGTTTTGGGTTTTTTTTTCCATCTCTTATTTTGAGATTTATTGAAGTATAACTGATTTACAAAAAAAACTACACATGTTCGAGATATACATGTATATATATGCTTCTCAGTAAGTTTGGATATAGGCATTCACCCCAATACCATCACCATAATCAAGTTAACAAACATATCTATCACCTTGAAAAATGTCCTTGTATTTCACACGTGTTTGCATATGTGTCTGTTTGTGTGTCGTAAGAACAAAAAACAGTTCTCAACTGGCTGTCCTTTGAGGGCTCAATACAAAGTGAGCAGAAAAAAATGTCATTCTATCAGTCCTTCCCTGAAAGAGGTATCTTTGCATAATGTAAAAGCTGCTGGTTGAGAGTCTGACTTTCAATCACTGTGCATCTGGATGCTGACTGACATTCTCCCCTATGGGACATTGACAGATCTTGGCACACTCTCAACTACTGGGAGCTACTAAGAATGAAGAAGTATGTTTAGACAATCATAAAAGTTTGAGAGATAATCAAGAGCTAAGGTCAAGTGGAAGGATAAGTTTCATCTTCTACATGATTTCACCTCTGTCTAGAAGAGGTGGCTATTTTATCAAATGCATGGAAACTAACATAAAGAGACAAGGAAAATGAAAAGAACAAGAAAACAAAAAAGCAAAAAATGAGGTATATGTTCCAACCAAAAGGACAATATAAAACCCCAGAAACAGACTTTAGTGAAATGGAGATAAGTGACTTACCTGATAAAGATGTCAAAATAATGGCTGTAAAGATGTTCAACAAAGAAAACAATGCAAAAGCAAAGGAAAAATTTCAACAAAGAAATAAAAAATACAAGAACTTACCAAACAAATCAGAGCTAAAGAATATAACTGAACTGAAAAACGCAGTAGAGGGGGTTAATGGACATTACATGAAGTAAAAGAAATGATCAGCAAACTCAGAGACAGGAAATCACAAGAGCAAAAGGAAAAAAAAGGAATGAGAAAGAGTGAACATAGCTTAAGGAACTTATGAGACACCACTAAGTGAAACAATACTCACTGTAGGAATCCCAGAAAGAGAAAAGAGGGAGAAAAGGGAAGAAAGATTATTTTAAGACATAATGACTGAAAACTTCCCTAACTTGGGGAAGGAAACAGACATCCAAATTCACTTCAGATTTAAAGATACACATGGACTGAATGCGAAGGGATGGAAAAAGATAATTCCATGCAAATGGAAACAAAAATGTATAGGAGGAGCTACACTTTATATTAGACAAAATAGACTTGAAGCCAAAGCCTGGAAAAAGAAAAAAGGAAGGTCATCATAAAATAATAAAGGGGAGAATGGCACTGAAACATGTATACTATCATGTAAGAAACAAATCGCCAGTCTAGGTTCGATACAGGATACAGGATGCTTGGGGCTGGTGCACGGGGATGATCCAGAGAGATGATATGGGGTGGGAGGTGGGAGGGGGTTTCAGGATTGGGAACTCATGTACACCCGTGGCGGATTCATTCAATGTATGGCAAAACCAAAACAGTATTGTAAAGTAAAATAAAGTAAAAATAAAAATTAAAAAAAATAATAATAATAAAGGGGTCAATCCAACGCAAAGATATAACACTGATTAGTATTTATACAGCCAACATAGGAGGACCTAAATATGGAAGGGAAATAATGATAGATTTGAAGGGAGAAATAGACACCAACAGAACAATAGTATGAGACTCAATATCCTACTTTCAACAATGAATACATCATCCAGACAAAAAGTCAAAGGGAAACACTGAACTTAAATGATACATTAGACCAGAGGAACCTTACACATATGTACAGAAGGTTCCAGCCAAAAGCATAAGAATACATATTCTTCTTAAGGGCATGTGTAATATTCTCCAGGATAGATCCTATGTTAGGCCGTAAAACAAGTCTTAATGAATTTTATAAGACTGAAGTCACATCAAGCATCCATTTCAACTGTAACGGTATAAAACAAAAAACTATAAACAAAAAACTGGAAAATTCAAAAATATGTGGAGATTAAACAACATGATACTGAGCAGCCAATGATTAAAAAATAAATCAAAATAAAAATTTTAAATATCTTGAGACAAACACAAAAGGAAATACAGTATACAGAAATGTGTGGGATGCAGCAAAAGCAATCTTAAGGAAGTTCATAATGATAAACACCTATATTAAGAAAAAGAAAACAGATCTGAAGAACATTCTAACTTTATATCTCAAAGAACAGAAAAAAAGAACAACCTAAGCCCAAAGTTAGTAGAATGAAGAAAGATCAAAACAGAAACAAATGAAATAGAGATTAAAAGGACAACTAAGAAGATCAATGAAACAAAGAGCCGTTTCCTAAAAAGCATAAACCAATTCATAAAGCTTGGCTAGACTTAACAAGAAAAAAGAGAACTCAAATAAGAAAATTAGAAGTGAAAGACAAGATGTTACAACTGACACCACAGAAATACAAAGGATCATGAGAGACTACTCTGAACAATTTATACACCAAAGAAAAAAGGATAACTCAGAAGGAACAGATAAATTCCCAGAAATATACAACTCTCCCTGACTGAATTATGAAGAAACGGAACCTAGGAAAAACTTACAGAAATAGAGAACTGATAGGCACTTGCCAGAGACTGGTGGCAGGGGCTGGGGATAAAGTGTGAGGTGACTAAAACGTACAAACTTCCAATTCCAAGATAAATATGTAATAAGGATACAACATACAGCATGGTGACTATAGTTAACAACATCCTGTTTCTGTAACTTGCTTAAGAGAGACTTTTTTTTTTAACACCAAAAACATTTTGTATTGGGGTACAGCCAGTTAACAATGCTGTTATAGTATCAGGTGAACTGTTTTCATCAAAAGAAATAAACTGTAACTGAGTGAAGTCACAGACGTTAACTAAACTTATTGTGGCTAACATTTTGACATGAAATCAGTATGTTGTACACTTTGAATGAATACAGTGTTCTATGTTATTTACATCACAACATGGAGAGGAAATTAAAATAAATTATATCAGACAAAATAGACTTTAGACAAAAATTGTCACTATAGATAAAGATGACATTTAAAAATGATAAATATAAGAAGATATTCTAATATAAGAAGATATAAAATATTCCAGTATATTCTAAATATAAGATATTCCAGTTATAAATATATATGTACTTAAAAGCAGAGCCCCAAAATGTGTCAAGCAAAAATGAACAGAACTGAAGAAAGAAATAGACAAATAATAAAGGGCAGAACAACTAGACAGAAGATAAGCAAGAAAATGCAAGACTTGAAAAACACTGCAAGTCAAATAGATCTCACAGACAATTAAGACACTTCATCCAACAAAAATAGAATATACGTTCTATTCAAGAATTTAATAGATGGATACAACATCAGACTACCCATAACAGAGGAGAGAATGAATGAACTGAAGAAAGTTAAAGGTCGATGTAAAGAGGGAAAAAAAAAAACCTTTGAAGATACTAAAGAGTCATCAAAGATACAGAGCACATGGTGGAACGGTCTAAGAGACACAGATGTATAGAACAGTCTTTTGGACTCTGTGGGAGAGAGTGAGGGTGGGATGATTAGGGAGAATGGCATTGAAACCTGTATAATATCATATATGAAACGAATCGCCAGTCCAGGCTCAATGCATGATACTGGATGCTTGGGGCTGGTGCACTGAGATGACCCAGAGGTATGGTACGGGGAGGGAGGAGGGAGAGGGGTTCAGGACGGGGAACACATGTATACCTGTGGCGGACTCATGTTGATGAACGGCAAAACCAATACAATAGTGTAAAGTAATTAATTTCCAATTAAAATAAATAAACTTATATTTTAAAAAAACGACAAAAAAAAAAGAAACTGAAATCTCACAACAACTGGAAAGAAAGAATATGTAGAAGTCATATTTGAAGAGATATCTAGCAAGAATTTTCCAAGAATTCAAAAAACCGTATACAGGAAGAAAAAACTTTAAATAAACTTGAAAGCACAAAAAAATCAGAAACACCAGCACACATATTAAAACCACTGAAAACCAAAAATAGAGAAAACATGAAAAGTTAATCAGAGAATTGGAGTAGGAAATGGCAACCCACTCCAGCATTCTTGCCTGGGAAATCCCATGGACAGAGAGGAGTCTGGTGGACTATTGTCCATGGGGTAAAACAAAAGAGTCAAACACAACTTAGCAACTAAACAACAACAACATTGAGAGAATGGATCCATTAATTTCAAAGGAGAGAGAGCTGCCTTTTCAACTCAAAATATGGAAGCCAGAAGACAAGGAGTATCAACTTTAAAACAAAGAAAAAAAATTCTACAAGTCCATTCTAAAGGAGATAGCCCTGGGTGTTCTTTGGAAGGAATGATGCTAAAGCTGAAACTCCAGTACTTTGGCCACCTCATGAGAAGAGTTGACTCACTGGAAAAGACTCTGATGCTGGGAGGGATTGGGGGCAGGAGGAGAAGGGGACGACAGAGGATGAGATGGCTGGATGGCATCACCGACTCGATGGACGTGAGTTTGAGTGAACTCCGGGAGTTGGTGATGGACAGGGAGGCCTGGCATGCTGCGACTCATGGGGTCGCAAAGAGTTGGACACGACTGAGCAACTGAACTGAACTGAACTGAACTGACCCACCTGAAAATAGTACTCAGAAATGAAGACAAAAGGAATTCTCTAATAAATATAAAATGAGGGAATTCACTGTCAGCAGAACATCACTTAAAAAAAAAAAGTAACTTTAAAAAAATGCTTAAGGCAAAAGATCCTAGGGGGAAACACAGAATTGCAGAAAAGAATGAAGAGCTTTCAAAGGGATA
Organism: Budorcas taxicolor; assembly: GCF_023091745.1. Taxonomy (NCBI): domain Eukaryota; kingdom Metazoa; phylum Chordata; class Mammalia; order Artiodactyla; family Bovidae; genus Budorcas; species Budorcas taxicolor. Next base: position 30,270,574 of record NC_068917.1, read on the forward strand.
AAAATTCTCAGTGAATACTGATTTTTTAAAATAATAATGTCTTACAGAATAAGAATATATGTAGGATTAAAATGTAAGATAACAGCAAAATAGGTGAGACAAAGGAGTCAGAATGTATTAAGTTCCTTGCATTGTGTGAAAAATTAAATACACCCTGAAGTAAGTTGAGTAAGTTAGTTAAAATACACTCTAAAAAGTAAATGACTGGGAAGTTCCATTTATAGTAGCTGAGTAGATTTCTATCAGGTTAAATCTCCTGCATAAAACTATTTCAACTCTGAGCAAAATATAAAAACAACTACCTGAAGGTACAGAGAATGATCAAATACAGGAAGAATCTGAACAAGAACTGATACTGGAAAAATAGAATATTCTGAGTAAGTTTCCCATTTTTGTGAATTTTTATCCAAGACAGGCTCATACCAGACATGATGTGGGGAGGCTAAAATTCCAATAGTAATTTTCAGTTTTACTGCCTTGAAGAAGTTCAGGACAAAGTTGAGTCCACCACTGTAGCTATAAAGAAGAAAAATTCTAGAAGGGTGACAGTCAAAACTATGACTGATACCTGAAGTATCGATACACGGCAAAGACTCTAAGCAATCCAGATAAAAGAACTTAAAAGCAATTTAACTGTTTTCTTTTTTTTTTTTTTAACTGTTTTCATCTGAAGGAAATCAGGGCTTGGTGGTTAACTTATTTAAATTCTGAGAGAAAGAGAGGAAGGGAGGCAGCTGGAGGGAAGAATTTCAGAACTTATGAGTACTGTAACATGTCAGAAAGCAGAATTTCTATAAAATATCTGTTACTATATACATTAAATAATCCAAAATTGTTAGACACAGACAAAACATTAATATGTGGCCTGTATTTAAAGCAAAGGAAAATCACTAAGTAATTAAATCCAAGAAGACCCAAAAAATATAATTAAAAATAAAATGATTTTAAAGAATCTACTTTAACTATTATAATAGGGACCAAAAGAAAAAAAATGTGCTTGTAAGATTAAATAGGAAAACTTCACAGATACATATACAATACAGTAATGAATCAAATGAAAATTCTAGAACTGAAATGTACAATATTTATAGAATAATTCACAGAAAAGACCTATAGAAAAATTGGAGATAACAGAAATGTCAGTTAACTTGAATAAAAATTAATATAAATTAACTAAAGAACACAGATTGGAAGATTTTAAAAAATGAAGAGAGACTCATCAGTCTTCGGGGTAATGTTGAAAAGTCTTAGATAAGTAAAACGGGAATCTTCGAAAGGAAAAGAGAGAGGTCAGAAAAATGTTTGACAAGATAATGTCAAAAATTTCCCCAATTCAGTAAAAAATACAAAAAAAGTATTATTTACAGAAATCAAGAAGTCATCAAACTGCAAGAAGGATGACCACAATGAAAATCATACTTGGGAACATCAGAGTTAAAATGCTTAATATCAAAGGTTAAATATTGAGGGAAAAAAATCTAGACAAAACTGACACATAACATTTAATTGTTGGTAACAAGGAAACAAATTCCCAGTTACATTGTCAGAAACACTGGAGTCCAGAATACAGAAAAGTGACATTTTAAAACTACTTTAAAAAATATATATATAAACAGTCAATTAACCCAGAAAAATAGGAAGGAACTAGGAACAGAGGAACCAACAAACAGGACAAATGGAATACAAATGGTAAGATGGTACACCTAAACACAACCATATAAATAATCATATTAAATCTAAATGCATTAACATTGCGATGAGAAGGAAACTGCTAGAATGAATAGAAACAGGATCCAACTATGTACACTTTAAATATTAAGACACCCCTGGATGGAAATTTATAGAATGGGAAAAGGTATATAATGTAAGTGAAGTGGCTCAGTCATGTCTGACTCTTTGCAACCCCATGGACTGCAGCCCACCAACCTCCTCTGTCCATGGGAAACGGTATACTACCATGGAAAATGTAACCATTAAAGAGATTGATTGATTAAATTAACATCATAAAATTTGATTTCAAGTCAACAGAGTATTGTTATAGTTAAAAGTAACATTTTACAATAGCAAAGGGCTCGATTAATTAGAAAGACATGACAATTATAAATACGTATGCCCCTAGTAAAACAGCTTCAAAATACATGAAGCAAATGTTGACAAAATTAAAAAGAAAAACAATCATACTGTAAGATTTTCTCTCAGCAACTGACAGAAAAGCTGATTAAAACCTAAGGATAAAAATCACTAAATACATAAGATCTGAACACTACCAACCACAATGACATAATTAATACTGATATTTAAGGGAAACTCAAGCCAATATGGAAATCACGTATTATTTTCAGGTATCAACCAACAGTAAGTTCACCAAAACTCTATGCTGGGACATACAACAAGTCTCAATAAATTTCCAAATACAATAATACTATAGAGTACTATCTCTGACCATAATAGAAGTATATTTGAAGTGAATAAAAATAAGATATACAAGGAGAAAAACATTATTTCAAAAGTAAAAAATATATCTCCTAATAACTAAAGGGGCAAAAAGAAAATCACAAGGGAAACTAGAAACATTTCTAACTGAATATTTATTTGTAAAACTGACAAGCTAATACTAAGAGCAAGGATATACAGAGAATTCTTTAAAAAGAACAAAGTGACTTACACTACATTTCATGAGGTAAAGAGACACATACTAGTGGGTATTTTTCTGGACTCTATCCTGTTTTATCAATTATTTTGTCAGTCTTCATGTGAACACTACACCCACAATCTTGATTTTTTAGCTTGTTAAATATGTCTCAAAATTGGGTAGTATAAGTTCAACTTTATTTTTTATTATACTTGATTTTGTACTTTTAGTTCCCTTGCATTTCCTTATAAATTCTAGTCTTGGCTGGTACTTATCTAGAAAATACAGCCTCCTGGAATTTTTATTGTGATTACATAATAGATCAATTGGGGGAGAACTGATAGCTGTCCACTTATATATGTCTTATAATTTCACTCTGGTATGTTTTGTACTTTTCACTGTACAAGTCTGGGGCATATTTTGTCAAATTCATCCTTAATTATTACACAGGCTTTGATGTTATTATAAACGGTCTTCTTAAATTTCAATTTCTAATTATTTGTCTCTAATATTTAGATATATAATTGAGTTTTGTAAACTGATGTTACATCTTGCAACACCGCTAAATTTACTTACTATTTCTAGGAGCTTCATCATAGACTCAGTAGGCTTTCTATACGGATGCTCAGGTTCTGTGAATAAAAAGAGTTTTACTTCCTTATTTCTAATTAGTATGATTTTATTTGTTTCTTGCCTTATTGTACTAGTTAGAATCTCCAGTGTAATGCTGAATATAATTGACTTGTTCCTTAAGAAGGAAAGCATTCAGTATTTAGTAAGAAAGAAAGAGTCTTATACAAACTCTTCTAGTAAAGTGAAAAAGAGAACACTTTTAATTCACATTAGGACACCAGCATCAACTTAATATCAAAATCTAACATGAAACATTTAAGAAAAGACAAGCCCAATATCCCTCATAAATACAGATGCAAGAATCCTAACAAAAATATTAGCAAACTGAATCCAGCAATATGAAAATTAAAAAAATTACAATGAAGTTGGGTTTATTTCAAAAGTACAAAACTGAATTAATAATTGAAAAACAATCAATGTAATAAACCACCTAACAGATTACACAAGAAAAGCCTTAGCATCACTGTAAAAGATGCACTGTAACACATGTATCCCATTGTTCACTGCAGCACTACTTATAATAGCTAGTACATGGAAGCAACCTAGATGTCCATCGACAGATGAATGGGTAAAGAAGTAGTGGTATATATACACAATGGAATATTACTCAGCCATAAAAAGGAACGCATTTCAGTCAGTTCTAATGAGGTGGATGAACCTAGAACCTATTACACAGAGTAAAGTGAGTCAGAAAGAGAAAGATAAATACTGTATTCTAACACATATATATGTAATCTAGAAAAATGGCACTGATGAATTTATTTATAGGGCAACAATGGAGACACAGACATACGGAATAGACTTATGGACACAGAGAGAGGGGAAGGGAGGGTGAGATGTATGGAAAGTGTAACATGGAAACTTACATTACCATATGTAAAATATATAGCCAACGGGAATTTGCTGTATGGCTCAGGAAACTCAAAAAGGGGCTCTGTATCAACCTAGAGGGGTGGGATGGAAGGGAACATGGGAGGGAGTTTCAAAAGGGAGGGGTATATGTATACCTATGGCTGATTCATGTTGAGATTTGACAGAAAGCAAAATTCTGTAAAGCAATTATCCTTCAATAAAAAATAATTTTAAAAAAAGATGCACTCTATACAATCAATACCTGTTCATGAAAAACTTCCATCAAACTATGAAAGACAGGATCTTCCTAATGTGATAAAGGATATTTACAAAAAACCCACAGCATATAGTGTTTAAAGGTGAAATACTATTAAGTTTCAAAAATAAGCAAAATTAATCAATGATGATAGCAGTAAAAACAGTGGTTATGTTGTAGGGGTTGCCACCTATTATGAACATTATGGAGGTTTACTGAATATTAATAATATTCTATTTCTTGATCTGAATAGTATTATATGGATGTGTTCAATTTGTGAAATGTCATTGAGTTATACACTTAAGGTTTGTACTTTACTGTTTGTATGTTACCCTTCAGTAAAACTGTTTACAGAAACTCTCAACAGTGTTTTCATGAAACTATAAATTATCCTTAAAGATATATTTAAGTGCTAAGTGCCAACATGGCCAAGACACTTTGAAGAATAGTAAGAAAGTAGATCTATCAAATATAAAGATTTACTATGAAGCTATGCTAATTAAGATGATGTAGCATTGTCTAAGAATACAGAGAAAACAGTTTAGAAAGTCTAAATAAAACAAAATATTCAATGAAATTAAATAAAATATAGGATATATGATAGAGGTAGCCCAACACTAAACAGGAAAAAAGGGGATCATCCAGTGGGTTGATCCACTGACTATTACTTGGGGGAAAAATAAATAAATAAAATGCATCCTTACCTTAAACAATATATGAAACACAATTCCAAATGATTTATAAATATAAATGACATAAGCAAAGCTTTAAAACTTTTTGAAGAAAACAGAGATATAAATATTTCCATATTTGGAGTAGGAAAGGATTTCTTAAATGAGCACTAGTGATAAAATAATACTTTTTCTAAATTAAAATTAGGAAGTTCTGTTCATGTATGACATGTTAAAGAAAATCAAAAGACAAGGTACATACTAAGAGAAGATAGTTGCCACATATTTAACCTACTAGAGATTAATATCAAAAACATTTAAAGAATATTTAAAAATCAGTAAGAAAAAAGCCAATAGAAGAATGGATAAAAGACAGAAATAGACACTTTGCAGAAGAGGGCACTCACTTGGCTAGTAATCACAAAAATATGCTTTATCAGTGATAAATACATGATGATAAAAATATTATTATTTTATACTAATTCAGCAGCTGTCAACAAACTAAAAGTCTGACAATATCAAGTGGTGAGGATGAAAATCAACCAAATACATTATTGGTATAAGTAAAATGGATGAAAAACACTTTGAAAAGTAAGTGACCAGCATTTTGTGAAAGTAACATTTTCATACCCTAAACCTAGAATTTCTATTCTGAGATATTTATTTCACAAAAATGCTGCATGTGTATGCTAAGAATCATGTACAAAAATGTCAACTGTAGCATTCATAATAGCAGAAAACTGGAAATAACCCTAATACTCATCTACAAATGAATGGCTAAGTACTTATGATATAATCACAGAGAGTATTTTATAGCAGTAAAAATAAATGAACAGTTATACTAAACATCATAGGTGAATCTTAATACAGTGATAAGAAAAATTGCGAAAACCCAGGAAACAGCACAATTTAATACATTTTTATAAATGGGAAAACAGCCATATTCTAGTTCCTCATAAAATTTTATGGAATAAAACTTTATAAAAAATAATTAAAACGATAAATAGTTCAGTAGTTACCTCTGGTGAGAGAATCAGGGTAGCAGTAAAGGGTGAAGGATACAAGTAGATATAAGCTATCAGTAATTTTCTACCCTTGGATTAGTTGGTGGGACCAAGGGTAATTTAAAAAGTGACAATTAAAATAAATATACACGTAATACAATATTGTGTCATGATATAAATTTTATGACTAATCCAATTCTGTGCACTTGATGTCCAAAAAATACAATATAATACAATACAAATTTTAAAACTGCTTGTTAGCAAGACAAAATATGCTGGGTTGAAAAACTACTATTAAAGGATCACTAATAAACTTTAAAGCTTCCAAGTATATAATTGTGTTTATTTCATTTCTTTAAATTCTAAAATTAAAAGAAATGCTGAGTGTATTAAATAAACTAACAGGAGTACAATTTTTTAATAATATGTATTTAGAGCTGAAAGTTACCTTGAAAATTATCTGAAAGAGGTAGCTCTGGATATTTTCTATATGACAAGCTCTGCGTTTAACATGCATTATCTCATTAATCCTCACAAAACTATGACAAAGCATTAATATCAATATTTTATCTGCAAAGAAACTTTGGCTAGAAGGGTTAAGAAATGAGTTCAAGTTCATAAAGCTCACAGGTAGAGCTACAATTTGATCCCAGGTTTATTTGAATCCTAAACCTACTTATTTATCTGTACATTTGTACTACCTCACTTAATTGGACAGGAAATAGGTAGAAAAGTCAACTGATCTGCCCAAAATCATATATCAAGGTACTGGCAGAATTGAGACTAAATGGTATTAACTTGTTGGGAAGATCTTCTGGAGAAGGGAAAGGCTACCCACTACAGTATTCTGGCCTGGAGAATTCCGTGGACTGCATAGTCTAGGGGGTTGCAAAGAGTTGGACACTACTGAGTGACTTTCACAGTACTCACTCACTCACCACACACCAGGAATTAAGGCAAGTACTTTTATGAGACTTCCAGATTTTCATTCCATTATCTCATTCAATAAAAAGTCTCAAAATAGGCATGACCTATTAATTTCCTTTTCATTATCATATATCAGCCAAATGTTTCAACCTAATAACTCTACCAGATAACCCCTGTATTTCTACATGAATCCACACCATATAAAATATTCATTTCTAAAGAGTATGATAAAAGCACAATGCAAATCTGCCACATATATTCTAATATATGCAAATTTATTTAACTTTTGTGTTTCAGTCAATTGTAGTAAATACTTTAATATGATATTATACAGAGAAACATTTTTAGAAAATGTCTCACCTGTTCTGAGCGGTCTGAATCACATTCTCGAGGTAAAGGATAGAATGCTTCTTGTGATTGCTGAAGCTTTTCTTTTAATTTAGCATTTTCTTGCTCTTTTTGAAATAGCTGATCCTGAAGAGTAACAACACTTTGTCGGAGCATAGCTTCACTTGATTTTGTGGTTTCAAAACAAATATGTAATTCATTGTAAAGCTGTTTTAAAAAATATATCCACATTTATAAATAATCCATAAATACATCTATATATATAACAAACATATTCATACATATGTCTATATATGACATACTCCTTGCCCTCAAGTTATCTTAATAGTCTAAGAGGAAAAGCAATATATAAACAAATGGGAAACCAAATGATATAACCACATGCCAATATAAAACTTCAACTGATGTTAAAAAGACAGTATGTTTTACTAGCCAGTTGTAATATAGGTATATAAACATTTTAAGCTAGCTATATTAATTATCATGACAAAGAACGGAATTGAACTGAGACGTAATGATATAGAAACTGAATGAAAAGAAAAAAGTCATTCTAAAGTTAGAATAAATGCAGAAAAAAAAATTATGTACAGTGGTAGGAAGAAACAGAAAGGGAACATAAGTTATATTAGCCTAACTGGACTCAAAATATACATTTGAAAGAAAAAAAATAAACTTTTATTGAGAGTTCATGAAAGTTGACTGATATGTTCCCAGTTAGTAAAACTAGCATCTACTGCTAAAGTAGAGGAGGAGCAGCAGAAGGAATCGTAGCAGATGAAGCCAGCCAATGAGACTGTAGATGGAATGCAAAGACTCCTGAATGCCAGATTAAGGAAGATGGATTTGTTCCTGTAGAAAACAGGTAATCACTGAAGACCTTGATCAGAGTGATAAAAATAGAATCAGTGTTCCAAAGTGATGACAGATAATTTAAAAATTTTTTAATTCAAGGCAACATGAATTAAATAAATTTATATTGAGGGTTTATTAAGACTGTGAGACAGTATAAGGTATATACCTGGTGGCATAGAGTCATACATGGTAAACAATGGTATTCCTCCAATACAAACAAACTTACTTGGTGATGAAAATCCTAACTTATGATTGTGATTTAATGATATATAATTCAATTTGTAGTAGCTGATTCTGATTTTTTCAAAATCTGTGTGTGTGTATATATATACATATTTGCTGATGACACTGGGAATGTGACCCAAGAATTATATCTGCTTTAAAATTTAAAAATAGGGCTAATAGTGAGTCAGTGAGGTTATAACAAAAGCAAAATCCCCAAAGACAGAATTTCAAAATTATGTTAAGACAACAGGTTTTTAGGTTTGCTTATCCAGTTGAAGACAGGGAGAATCAGACTAGTAGGCCTTCCTTGCTTCATGTGAAGAAATATAACTAGAGAAAAGTTGGCAGAATATTTTGTTTGTATGCAATAGTTTACTTTTCTAAGTTTAAAAGAAAAGATTTGTGAAATCTTTTTAAAATGCTTTTCTTCAGATATATACTTTGTCATAAAAATAAGACCCTCCAAATCACTCCTCTGATATAGAATTAGTTCAATATAGTTTTTATTTTCTGTAAAGATTATACTTCTCTATTAATAAAAATACTTTAAATAACCCATTTCACATTACAGTCAGTCTAAAATAATTTTTATAAAGAAAGGGTTGTCTTTATGATTTAAAAAGTATTGCATAATAAAAATTTGTGCTTTCCCTTCCAGTTACCTTTATACCAGGGAATATGTCCAGTGTCCTTTCCACAGCTGATACCATCGGATATTCTACAAGGGAAGAAAGAGTAGGAACCTGACAGCTTTGTGGAATGATGGAAGGATCAGATTGGGCCTTACAGTGACCTACCTGTGCTTTGTTGCTGCTTCCATGATTGAGTTCAGGGTAGGAAAGAAAAGCTAAATCTAAAGACAAGAAGTAAGTTGACCAGAAAGAACTGAAGCTAGGATGAGTGCCCAATAGCACACAGAGTCACTTATTCAGTTAAAGATTATTTAACCCCGTTCCCTCTTATCTCTATGCTTTCTCAGTACTAACCAGTTTTTACCTAATCAGAACAATTTTTTGGAGGAAAATAACAGGACATAATATTACTTTAAAACATACCGTTTTCAAATTATACCTCAGTAAAATTCTAATAAGAATCTACAGATTTCAAATACTTAAGAATCTCAGGAACATCAGTTAGGATTGGCAACAGTTTCCATCCCATTGCCCAAGGTGCAGGCATAATAATGGTGTGTCATCAGGAAGGAGGACCAATTTACTTGCCATTTGTAAACGTGGCATACCCTTCTCTTGCGTGTTATGACTTAGGACCTTCCTACACAGATGTAAGGCTCCTAGGCCTATTCCTTCATGGAAAAAAGCTCTGTCTTCATGTCTCTTGTCTCTTCTCTCCTTTCTTGCTTCCACAAAATTGAAGACTAACAGCTCTCCTCCTGTTTGCTATTTGGCTCTCTCAGCCATTAAATTTACACAGTTGTACCTCCTATTCAGAAGCTGCCCTGGCTTGATCTCATATGACTGGGTGGGTTACTCTAGACACAAAGGGCAAGCTCTACATTCTCTGAAAATATCCATCCTTCCAAGCAGCAGATAAAAAATTAAAAAAACTTTTAAGAACCTGAAACAGATGATCTAGACCAGCCTTACTCCAGGAATTGGGACAAACTCTATTATTCCCTAATTCTTGCTCAAAATACACATCTCCTACTTGCCCTTTTCTTGATGGCACTTCACTTGTTTAATAGCAAAAAGATGACTCAGCTCTGGACTTTGAGTAGAGAGCCATTTTTAATTCTCGTCTCCAGTCCACCAGTAAATGTGGCCAGAAAAGTCTTCAAGGAGGCTGTCTATTTTATTTCTAAAGTGTTTTTGGTGACAAAGCCTCAGGATGACAGGATGTTTGTTTCTCTAGGAGATCCTGCAAAAAGGCAGAGGTTTCAGATGTTTTGGTCCTGTTGTTAGATACCATCTTACTCTCAACCCATTAATTACAGCAGAGTGAGTAAAAAAAACTATTCTCAAGTGAGTAAATTAGCTAACACAAAAAATGCATTCACCTGCACAGGTTTCGGAATCCTGATAGGCATCCTTTTTCTCTATTAGCAATCACAGTCACTTTCAGAAGTTACCAGAGAGGCACTTTTCTCTATAATACTTCCCTCTAATAGTCCAAAAAGCTGAAATAGATCAGAATCTTTGGGAAGATTCTGGCCTATAAATATTTAATCATAGATTCCCATATGTACTTTAGAAGTATCAATCATTATAATACATAACAATTTACTATACTTACTGTTCTTCATGTTTTTTGTTGAAGAAATTAAAGTGAAAAAACATTAACAGGCTCACTAGAGGACATAAAGCAAGTTACCTCCAGAGATAGCACCCCACACCCCAAGCCCTTTAATTTTCAGGGGCTTAGACTGAAGTACTCATCCTCTCATATTTTTATTAGTGTTGAGGAACAAGATGATATATTATTTACCTTAAAAATTTTGGAAATGTATAAGCTTTGAGACCCAATGATCGAATCTCAAGAAGAATAGTTTCCACATAAGTATACTATTTGCTATTCTGACTGAGACAGTAAATTTTACAAGTGAAAACTATACCTGTTTATAGCACAAAATGAGAAGAAAAGAATATGCTTTACCATGCAGTTTAATCTAAAAGTGTATATAACCTAACTCTTTATTTTCCTGGACTGATATTAGCTCATTACGCATGTCATGTAATTATCATTAAATAGAATAAAAACCAATAAAATACATACTTAGTACCTCCAAACATGTTAGATGATCAAGATGAAAAAGCTGATATAGTTTTCATCTATATCTAAACCATACACATATATCTACATATAGACGACATGCAAATGCAGGAAAACTATTAAAACTTATGTAAATGGTTACAGCATGCTCAAAGGAAGAAAACATACTAGCTTATTTTTATTTCTCTTGATGGGTGTTCTCTTCTAGAGAAGCCCCCACACTACGTATTAGGTAAATCTGTATATGAGACTAATGATTTGTTATGGAGACCTCGTGAAAAACCTCTTTCCTGGGCTCAAAAATTTTGTCTTTGCTCTTCTAACTTTTGTCTCCCTTCCTCATTCCATTTATCCTATCACTGAAGGCAACTGTTTTCTCAGATAATAAAATAAATACTATGATATAAATCACCTTAATAAGTGAGAAAAAAGGAAGGGAAATGAGAGGGAAAAAAGAAAGGAGAATTAAGAGAACAGAGGAAACAGTGAAGCTCCATTAGAAACAGAAATTTAAGAAGACATAACTCTTAGAGAAGTAAACTTAGGAGAAACTGGAGATAAACTATTAATGTAGTATTTTTTTGAATTCAACTCACCTGAGTGTTACAGCTAGGTCCAATTAATTTATGTGAAAACATATTTACAAATCTTAATTTGTAAGTAAACAATTTCCTTTCATTGTTGTATGGACTACTTGATTACTCAAATTTATTGAAAAAAATCTAGAAAACTACTTGTGGAAAAGAAATAAAGACAAGTATTAAGTAAAATGTTCTAGGATTAGAATGAAAGTTTGATGTAAATGAACACTGGAAGTCTGAAAAGTAGCATACTGTTTATGCATGATAAATAAAATAATGTGATCATTCCCAAATTTATAAATCCTTAACTCCATAGCTGAAATATTTTCAGGGTGGGGGGACCAAGTCTAATAAAAAAAAAAATTGCAGGTCAAAAAGCTTAAAGCTGCAGTGCTGTAGCAAAATAGAGAAAATTAAATTTGTACACTCAGGAGAAACACTAGCTAAAGAATACTGGTAAGGGCTCTTTTTACAGAGGATGGTAATAGGCTAGGCTCCCCTTTCATTAAAAAGAATGCAATGGAATTTTTGTGAATAACATTTAACTTAGATATCAAGACAAATTCTCCAACATTAAAAGATATTAATCACTGAAAGAATTTTGAGTAGAATGAATAATGCAAGCTTATAAAATCTATTACATACCCTTTAAGGACAAAATCACATTATTCTATGTATAACTGAATATTCTACAGGCTTTATAATACAGTTCAACATTGTGAGTTCTGGACTTGAACTTAGCTAGACTTGAGTTCTGCCACTGGTAGCTGTTTGACTTTAGACAATACTCTAAGACCCAGTTACTAGATCTATTTTTTTTTTTTTAAGGATACCTATAGTAATATACCACATAGGGTGGGTGTGGGGCTTAAATAGTGAGGCAAAAGCCCTTTTCCCAGTGGCTGATACACAGTAAGCTCAATAAATGTTCATCATTATTAATATATTATTGCTGGAGATGACTTACATTCATACCTCAGCTTAAATAATATATTTGCCTCCATGCTATTCATAAACAAAACATATTTCCATCACATCTCTCATTATTATAGATAATGATTCTTGGAGAGGGCAATCATAATCCTGGGGGGAAGGTATATGTGGTTTCAAAAGTATGTCAGATCAAAGTTCAGATTATGACATATATTCCAAATAGGAGTATAGAAGCTCTACCTGTAAATTTAAAAGCACTGACTCACTTGGAAATTTATGGCTTTGGCCATAGTTCACACAGAAGAGTTATGAGAAATCTGTCTCATTGATGTCTTATTTTCTCAGAATAAACAACATTGATATCACTTCATCAAGGAGAGTCCTTTTCTATCCCTAAACTAATAACCTACCCCAGGTATGTTCCCATTCTTCCTACTACTATTAGAACATGTATCATTATTACACTTCCTATTTAATGTCTGTTATCAAACAGATTTAAGCTATGAGAGGTTAAGAATAAAGACAGTAAACAGGTCATCTATGAAGATAACTGGGGAAAGAGATTTCAGGCAATGGAACCACATACAAAGACCTTGAAGGTGAAGAATACCTGGTATGTTCAGGCAAAAAAAAACAAAGATAAATGTGGTCAAAGTGGAGAGATTAAGAAGAGAAAGTAAGGAGGAGATCACAGAGATTAACGCAGAGCCAGATCATGTAGCATCTCACAGGGTGTATGTAGTAAGAAAACTCGGATTTTACTTTCAATCAGACAGGAAACCAATAGATAGAGTTTAAGAGAGGACTGACTTGATTTGACTAACCAAGTTTCAGCAAGAACATTCTGGCATTTATGTTGAGAATGAACTCAAAGTGTGTAAGGTCAGGGGCAAAGAAACAAAGTAGACAACTATTACAACCATTCAGGAAAGACAAGTTAGTGGTCATAGCAGGAATAGGGGGAAGTAATAGGATTCCAGACATGCTTTGAAGGCAGAGCAGACAATAGTTTAGTTTTGAACATGTGAAGTTTGAGATGCCTATTAGGCACTGAGTTAAAAGATGCTAAGCAGGCAATTAGATATACTCTTTCCTAGAGTTCATGGAAGAAATCCAGAGTAGCCAATCGAAACTAAGAGTCATCAGCATAGAGCAGTGTGATTTTGAAAGCCTAGGTGAGTGGATAAAATCACCTTGGGTATGAATTTAAACAGGAGGGAAGAAAGGATCCTAAGATTTTGACTTGGAACATTTTAACATTTAAAGGACAAGGTGAATAGGGAAGACTAGAAAGAAACAGAAAAGGAACAGTTAGACATTGAAGGAACAAAACCACACAACTTTGATGTGTTGTCAGGCAGGAGAAAAAACAAAGTGTTTCAATGGACAGAGTTATAAACTGACAATATTGCTGATAAGTGAGGCAAGATGAAGACTGCAAGAAGACAACTGAATTTAGCAATGTGGGAGACACAAATGATTTTGAAAAGAGTAATTTTAGTGAAGTGAAAGTAGCAAAGACTTGATTGGAATAAGTTCAAAAGAGAATGGAAGAAGAGAATTTTGAGACAAGATAACTCTTTCAAGGAATACTGCTAGAAAAGGAGCAAAAGGAAGAGAGGGAAAGGGATATAGTAAGGTCAACAAAGGTATTTTTGCTGTTGATCAATTGTTCTGTTCTTCCATGCAGATCAGAAACATAACAGCATGTGTACATATGTGTGTGTGTGTATGTATATATATATATATAGTTATAAATGATCCAGTAGTGAAAAACTGATGCTGTCAAAGAGATGGGCAACTCCTGTTTCTGCAGGCACGTATATAGTAACAAAAACTTTAAGACAGAGACCTTAGTAATCATCAAGTTAAATGCTGGTAAATCCACACTGTACTTTACATGCACCTACTGGAGCACGGAGAGGACAAAGAGGAGAGCAAGCGCTATACATACCATCATGGAAATAGACCCAAAGCATATAATTTGAAAACAAGTTTAAGAACAGTAAAAAGGGCAAATTAATATTTAAAATATCAAATAGTTTGATTGGGGATATGTGTATAGGCACACAGATACATAGTATATAATACACGGAAAAGGTTTGGAATGACTATTCAGATGATTACCCCTGGGAAAGGAACAAAATGAACTGAGTTGAATGGAAGAGAACTCAAATTGTTACACTAGCTTTATCAGTACTTCTGTATAATTTCAACTTTTATAACAATATATTATGTAAATTTTATATAATTTTAAAGGTGACATAATTTTAAAATATTCTGTTCTTCCAGAGAAACTCTAGGATATACTCTCAAATATTAAGAGCAGTAAAGTCTGGGGCAAGGGCTTCAGGCAGAAGGGCAAAGAACTTTTTTCTTTACACACCTTTGCATTTTTGTAAAATGTATCACAAGCATGTATTACTTTGGTAATAATCACTTTAAATAAAAATGTTTAAGCATTCAGTTATGTGTAATGATACTGAATCTATTAAAGTTCTCAGGTAGGTTATTTTTAAAAAATGATTGCTTTCTGCAAAGGCTGCCAAGGAAAATCAACCAAAAATTAGAATTAAGCCTTAAATAAATCCATCTTAAATTTTAAGTTAAGCAAGACTGAACAAGGAATCTTAAAACAAAAGATTGAAAAAGTAAATAACAAAAGAAATACTGCCATTTCTACCATCTTACCAAGTTCTTTCTTGCTGAGAGGAGAAACACCAAAAGTATTTGCACATGAGAGAAAAGGATTATGAACTTTAACAACAAGCAACCCTAAAGATACATTTTAATACAAACTGCAATGAGTTGGGGGCTTTCAATCGAAAATTAAGAGGGAAAAATGTCTGTGTTAAATTCATACACAGTGAAAAAGAAAAAATTGAAGTTAACTAATAATGTCTAATTTTTCAAGTCAATTTAGCAATGGAGTCTGGTTTAGAAACCAAAATACAATGGGTAATCCCACCATATAAAACAAAAGGACGGAATTATTCTATTCAAAGCAAAGAGGATGGGCATTACCCTAATGTGCGGTACCATCCACGTCTTGAAGGAAACTTGAAGGGAACACAGAATTTAGTAAAAAAAAATCGCTGTTTTGAAGAATCATTTGAAAATATGTGTTTAAGGTTTACTTAATAGTTTCATTTCATATTAATTACTGATACAGAATTTTCACAGTGCATTTTCTGGAAAAAGAGTAAGTTTGAATAGAAAAAAGTCCCCAAGTAACATAGATTATACTGCTTAACCTCTCTAAGCCTTGGCTGCCTCAACTATTGAGACGAAATAACATCTCAGAGGGTTGACGTATGTAGAAACTAAGTCATTTCTATAAATATATATACTAAACAAAAACTTCAATAAAAGCATTTTTTAATTACTACCTATAATTATTGCTGCTGAATCAGTCAGCATACCTGTTCAGCTGGGTAAGACTTCTTGAGGGGCTCCTTAAACAACTATCAAGTAAAATGACTACTTAAAGGAAACACACAAAATAAAAAGAGAAAAATCCTTGGCAAATATTGATCCTGAAGACCTCATCAGCATACCCATTTGTGTTTGTGCAGATTTGCCAATAAAGTAACGCACAAATTCTGTAACGAAAGACTGCTTTAGGCCATAAACTAGAATCATACTTGATGGATACATTCCATTCCCCAAATCCTTCCTGGTCTGCAGGCTGCAGTCCTAGTATGTTTCACAGTAGATATCAAAACTCCAATTTATAAAAACAATATTCTACGGAATAAATTTGCATATATATTTTAAATGTTTCAGCTTTAACAGCCATAAAGAAAACTCACATCCTTTTAAATATTACCAAATTGAACCATATTTCATTTTTAATTTTGAAGCAGCAAATAAAAGGGAGTAATAAAGAAATGTTGAAATGTGCAAAAATTTGAATTCTATATATTTTTATAAGTTCATGCATATAAATTTACATTTTTATGACAGAATAAAAGCATACTTTTTGATACGATATACTTTCAGCTGTGTGAACATCTTCCTGGTTCCTCAGTACTTTCTGTGTGTCCATATTCAGAACCTGAAGCTGCTGGATCAGCTCAGCTTGCTGTGCTGTATGTGCACTGTTCTGTTTGTAAAGATTCTGTAGCTCCTGCAACTCCTTCCTGTGCAAAGCAAGCAATAAATAGAGAGAAGCATGAATAAAGATCATCTCAGTTAAATAACGGTGTTCATCTAAAGTTACAGATCGGCCTCCAATTTTACTGCAGGCAAACATGTTAATAAGAGAAATAACATATAAAGTATTTAATATTTATCACACATATACCTAGAAAGTATTGATAGAGGCACTATGACTTTCAAAGCCAAACAACTATCAATTTTCTTTTATAGTTTGATCATAATAAAGTCCTCAATATACAGACATAGTACCACCTTCTTACTGAAATTAAGTTACACTTCAGCTCTAAGAACTGATACACACTGATGCCAAAAATCTGATAGGGTAACTCAATGTTCATTTTATATTATATAGAATCTTAAATGTAGTAAGAACAATCCCAAAGGTAAATCTAGTTTTCAAACAAAAATTTTTTAAAGCACAACTAGTTCGCAACTTCAGAAGCCTGAGCTGGGATTCCTGTGACTCCTCTAAATGACCCTGAAGGAAATGATGAGACAAAAACGTCAGAAGGAAGGGGAGCAATACAAGGTGTAATCAGTTCTTCCACCCCACCCAGGGTGGTAAGTCGAAGGACAAATGAACTGGAGGGATAGCATTCAAGTCATAAGGGTCCAAGAAAACCATACCTCTGGATACAAGGTTCCAGATTTATGTGGTGGATTTACCACCACATAAAACTGGAACATGTTTTGTAAAATAAACTTGAAGAGAAAAATATTTACATTTATATTTCATATAAATATATAAATATAAAAATACATAAATATATATCACAGTGCATATTTTGAAGACTATTTTAATGGAAACTTTTCTTTACTTATAACCCCAAACTGGCGATTCATTCACGTAAGACAAATCTTAAAGAAGAAACATAAAAGATATGCAGATACTTGTTCAATACGGATGACTATTAATATGGGAGAAATAAGCTGTGTTTTTTTTAATCTATTTTATTTATTTATTTTGCTGCTCTATGGGCTTGTAGAATTTAGTTCCCTGACCAGGGAATGAACCCAGGCCACAGCTAAAAAGGCTGAGTCCTAACCACAGGACTGCCAGGGAATTTCAGAGCTCTGCTTTTTTAGAGATTTAGAATATTAATGCTCTCCAGATACAACAGCAACCCCTAAACCCACACAGATACATGTAGATAAACCATCTGCCTTAGTCCTTTTGATATTAACAGAACAACACAGACTGGGTAGTTTGCAAATATCAGAAAGTTATTTCTCATAATTGGGCAGGCTGGAAGTCAGACATCAGACTGCCAGCATAGTCCACTGAGGGCTCTCTTCTAGGTTATAGACATGTTATATCCTCACATCTAGTGGTGGAAGGCAAAGGAGGCTCTGGGAGGTCTTTTTCAAAAAGAGCACTATTCTTTTGTGAGGGTTCCACACTCATTACCAAAGCACCTCCCTGAAGACCCACCTCCTAATACCATCATATCAGGCATTAGAACTTCAACATATGAATATTGGGTAGACATAAACATTCAGACTATAGCACTTTTCTGCACTTTTCAAAAAACTGAAATCTGCAGAAAATAGTAATCAAAAACTGGTGGAAGAGAAAGAAGAGAATGAATAATGGCACAATACCTTGAGAAAATATAAAACAAGAGAGGGAGGGAAAAGACCCTTAGATTATTCTTCTCTCACTAACTCTGCCATGGAATTGAATTCCTCAAGCAAGGAGCAAGTACTTAACCTTCACAGTCCCTGTATTCTAGGAAACATGGGATAGGACAGCTGTTGAATGGGTGAAATGAAAATGCTAACATAAAGAAGGACTGTTAAGAAAGAATGGTATCAAATAGCAGTAAAATACATAAGGAGAGAGAAGTTATTTGGAAACCTAAAACCTAAAATTTTATTTTATGTAAAATAAAATTGATTGGTAGGTTCAAACTTGAGAAATTCCTCCAGACATGGACTAAAAAAAATAAAGAAAGATGTGGGTTGAGCTAAGAGCATGCTGAGAACTAATGACACTTCTTCCTATCTCAGGAAGAATGTTGATTAAAAATATTGTGTTGCTGATTTACAGTGATGCTAAGGGACTGAATGAGCCACAGGATAAATTATGAAAAAATGTTCCTGTAGACATCAGATTTGATAGCAAAGACTGACAAAGGGTTTCAGACAGCTTCAAAAGATTATTTTGCAGTTAAAAAAAACATCACTGTTACGCAAATAAAAATTTGCTTCTACACATTACATGTGTCTTTCTCCTATCCTAGGCCTTCCCAGGTGGTGCCAGTTGTAAAGAATCTGCCTGCCAATGGAGGAGATGTAAGAGACATGGGTTTGATTCCTGAGCTGGGAAGATCCCCTGAAGAAGGAAATGGCAACCCACTCCAGTATTCTAGCCTGGAAAATTCCATGGACTGAGGAGCCTGCCAGGCTACAGTCCATGGAATTGCAAAGAGGCAGACATGACTGAGTGCACACATGCAGAATTTCTCCTCTCCTAAAACCCAAACAGGAACTGGTAGACATCATTAGTAATAGGCCACTCTAACGGCAGAGGGCAAAAAACAAAGGCAATTCAAGCAATGATTCTTTTAAAACACTTGCCAGGATATGACATGGAATGAGACTTTCACTCTCATTCCACAGGCCAAAATAAGTCACATGGCTAAATCTGATGTTAATGGGGGAGAAAGCATACTTGAGCAACAGAGAAGGTTTTGGTAAAAATGGACCTTTAAGATGAAACAACACTGAGTACAGGAATAAACACAGATGAGTAGGAAAGTTTACTGATGAACACTGAAGCAGTATAAAAACCTAAACCTAAGTATCTTTAGGCACGGAGATGAACGTTATAAATCTTGAGACACAAAATTAGGAGTTAAAATGGTTGAATGTATGTATTAAGTATACACAGCATGATGTCAAAACCAGCTAAAAATGAAATATAGTTTTAAAAAAAAAAAAAATCACCTTCCCAAGTTTTTTCATGCCATTTCTTTCTTAACCTTAGAAACTGGTTAGTGGTTCTTATACAGAAAAAAAAATTATCTGAGATTTAATAATTCCCTCAATTTAACATCAGTGTCTTATTTACCATTCCATTCCATTATAAAAACTAAAGTTATTACTTATAAATTAAAATGCTCAATTATAGTCCCTTTTATCGAAAAACCCATTCGCCTACTCTTCAATCTATAAATATGTATTGAAAAAACACAGAATTATTCTAATAAAATTTTACTGGCTATTATTTCTCCAGGATTGTATTTCAGCGTGATTTTCCCTCTATTTTCTTTGTACTTTTCTATATTAACATGTACAGTTATATTAAAATAATTATGTACTTTGTTATCATATAAATATAAACAAAAAAGAGTAGCAGTAATAGCATTAATTTCAGAGAAATTGGAACTCAAGGCAAAAATAATCATAAAGAAAAAAAGTACAAAGTATAATTTACAGTAAAAACAAGATAACTTGGTTGGACACTTTACCCACCAAATCACAGCACATAAAAGAAAACAGCACAACAAAAACTAATAAGCAATAAAAGGAAAATCAGTTGTAAACTATATGGGAAATATTCCATTTAAAATAATAACAAAAGCCATGTAATAACTATGAGTAAATTTAAGAAGAAATGTCAAAACTGACACAAGGAACAAAACATCTCATAAGGACACAAAGGTATTGAAACAAATGGTATGGCATCCCATACTCTAGACAGAAAAACTGACATTATAAAGATTCAGTTCTCCTTCAGTTTGCTTTTCAATTTGATGCCCTAATAAAATAACAAACACAAAATGAGCCAGTTTAACCTAAAGTTTACATGGAAAAATTAATAAGCAATAAATGCCCAGGAAACCTGTGAAAGAGCAGAAATGGAGAATGCGTCATGTATTCTCTTATCCAATTTTCATCATCTCTACCATATTACTTACTCTCTAGTTACTCTTAGCCTACTTTCTAGCCTGAGAAGCCAATCTCTACAGACTACATTACATTGGCTTCCAGTCTTCCGTGTTTTAATTTGACTAGCTGAAAGTGCTGGCCAATGATTAAAGAGTAAAGGAAAAAGAGGTCATGGGATTTCTTTTCCTAGCTCCCTCTCCACTAAGCCACTGTTGGCAGTATCTCTGTTCCTCTATCTAAGAATACTTCTATGAGACAGCCTCCCTCCCAGGGCTAGACTTGTCACAGAGATCTAGTAAAATTTTCTCTCACAGTGGGAGAAGGAAAAGGTGGAACAATTTGAGAGAACAGCACTGAAACGTGTACATTATTATATATAAAATAGATAGCCAATGGGTTTGATGTATGATTCAGGGAACCCAAAGCTGGTGCTCTGTGACAACTTGGAGGGATAGGGTGGGAAGGGAAGTGGGGAGGGGGCTCAGGAGAGAAGGTACACATGTATTCCTATGGCCAATTCATGTTGATGTACAGCAATAAGCATCACAATACTGTAATTACCCTCCAATTAAATTAGGAAAAAAAAAGCTTCTCTTCTTGGCCCTTTTGGCCTAGTTGGTAGTAATAGTTGATGATAAGAACTCTGACAATAGGGAATGCACTCAGAAAGGCAACCTAAAACAGTATAATGTCTGTGAAACATACACATGAAAAATTATGAGAAATAAAAGCAATTGATAAACTAATGGGAAAAATTATTAATAGAGTTATCTTATACCATTTGAAGGTCTGAACTACAGAACAGAGATTAGACTGTTTCTGAGATTTCCTAGATAAGCATACAAGATAAATGGTGTATACTGCAAAAAAGAAAATTTCAACTAAATACATGAATCAATGTAAAATTTAAACAAAATAAAAAGAACAGCTTTGAAAAGTACTGAGAAACTTACAAACTAAGAGCATCAAGCAAAGACTAAGAGCTGTTTTATTGGCAAGAAAATAGCAATAAATAATAATTTTAAGATTTTTTCTAAAATTAAGATTCTATTACTATTTAGAATTACCTTTTTGAATTCATCAATGATTGACTTAAAAAAATTATACCATGAGTGGATAAAGTCAATCCATCTGTCACCTGTGAAGATGTACTTTTCCACATCCCTATAGTACGATCTTTAAAATGAGAAACTATGGTTCTTTTATCATATATATATATGTGTATCCATAAATGTATATATAATATATATTAATCTATTAACCAAGCAAAACTCCTGCCCATATATACATATATATTACAATACACTAAATATATACAAGTAAATATTAAGTCATTTAGTCAGTTCAGTCATTCAGTAGTGTCCAACTCTTTGCGACCCCATGAATTGCAGCACGCCAGGCCTCCCTGGCCATCACTAACTCCTGGAGTTCACCCAAACTCATATCCATTGAGTCAGTGATGCCATCCAGCCATCTCATCCTCTGTCATCCCCTTCTCATCCTGCCCCCAATCCCTTCCAGCATCAGAATCTTTTCCAATGAGTCAACTCTTCACATGAGGTGGCCAGTGTATTGGAGTTTCAGCTTTAGCATCAGTCCTTCCAAAGAACACCCAGGACTGATCTCCTTTAGAATGGACTGGTTGGATCTCCTTGCAGTCCAAGGACTCTCAAGAGTCTTCTCCAACACCACAGTTCAAAAGCATCAATTCTTCAGGGCTCAGCTTTCTTCACAATCCAACTTTCATATCCATACATGACCACTGGAAAAACCATAGCCTTGACTAGACGGACCTTTGTTGGCAAAGTAATGTCTCTGCTTATAAATATCTGTGTATACCATAATTATATATGAAATTAATAATACTTTTTTAAAATTTATTTTAATGGAGGCTAATTACTTTATAATATTGTGGTGGTTTTTGCCACACATTGACATGAATCAGCCATGGGTGTACATGTGTTCCCCATTCTGAACCCCCACCCACCTCCCTCCCCACCCCTTCCCTCAGGGTCATCCTAGTGCATCAGCCCTGAGCACCCTGTCTCATGCATTGAACCTGGACTGGCAATCTGTTTCACATATGGTAATATACATGTTTCAATGCTATTCTCTCAGATTATCCCACTCTCACCTTCTCCACAGAGTCCAAAAGACTGTTCTATATATATGTGTATCCTCTGCTGTCTCACATACAGGGTTATCGTTACCATCTTTCTAAATTCCATATATATGCGTTACTGTATTGTATTTTTTTTTCTTTCTGGCTTACTTCACTCTGTATAATAGGCTCCAGTTTCATCCACCTCACTAGAACTGATTCAAGTGTATTCTTTTTAATAGCTGTGCAATATTCCATTGTGTATATGTACCAAGCTTTCCTATCCATTCATCTGCTGATGGACATCTAGGTTGCTTTCATGTCCTGGCTACTATAAACAGTGCTGCGATAAACACTGGGGTACACGTGTCTCTTTCAATTCTAGTTTCCTCAGTGTGTATGCCCAGCAGTGGGACTGCTGGGTTGTATGGCAGTTCTATTTCCAGTTTTTTAAGGAATCTCCACACTGTTCTCCATAGTGGCTGTACTAGTTTGCATTCCCACCAACAGGGTAAGAGGGTTCCCTTTTCTCCATACCCTCTCCAGCATTTATTGCTTGTAGACTTTTGGACAGCAGCCATTCTGACTGGTGTGAGATGGTACCTCACTGTGGTTTTGATTTGCATTTCTCCGATAATGAGTGATGTTGAGCATCTTTTCATGTGTTTGTTAGCCATCTGTATGTCTTCTTTGGAGAAATGTCTGTTTAGTTCTTTGGCCCATTTTTGGATTGAGTTGTTTATTTTTCTGGAATTGAGCTGCAGGAGTTGCTTGTAAATTTTTGAGATTAATTTTTGTCAGTTGCTTCATTTGCTATTATATTCTCCCATTCTGAAGGCTGTCTTTTCACTTGCTTATAGTTTCCTTTGTTGTGCAAAAGCTTTTAATTTTAATTAGGTCCCATTTGTTTAGTTTTGCTTTTATTTCCATTACTCTGGGAGGTGGGTCATGGCGTGATTTATGTCGGAGAGTGTTTTGCCTATGTTCTCCTCTAGGAGTTTTATAGTTTCTGGTCTTATGTTAAGATCTTTAATCCATTTTGAGTTTATTTTTGTGTATGGTGTTAGAAAGTGTTCTAGTTTCATTCTTTTACAAGTGGTTGACCAGTTTGCCCAGCACCACTTGTTAAAGAGACTGTCTTTTCTCCATTGTATATTCTTGCCTCCTTTGTCAAAGATAAGTTTTCCATAGGTGCATGGATTTATCTCTGGGCTTTCTATTTTGTTCCATTGATCTATATTTCTGTCTTTATGCAAGTACCATATTGTCTTCATGACTAGCTTTGTAGTAGAGCCTGAAGTCAGGCAGGTTGATTCTTCCAGTTCCTTTCTTTTTTCTCAAGATTGCTTTGGCTATTTGAGGTTTTTTGTACTTCCATACAAATAGTGAAATTACTTGTTCTAGTTCTGTGAAAAATACTGTCGGTAACTTGATAGGGATTGCACTGAATCTACAGATTGCTTTGGGTAGTATACTTATTTTTACTATACTGATTCTTCCAATCCATGAACACAGTATATTTCTCCATCTATTTGTGTCTTCTTTGATTTCTTTCATCAGTGTTTCATAGTTTTCTATATATAGGTCTTTTGTTTCTTTAGGTAGATATATTCCTAAGTATTTTATTCTTTTCATTGCAATGGTGAATGGAATTGTTTCCTTAATTTCTCTGTTTTCTCATTGTTCAGTTCAGTCGCTCAGTTGTGTCCAACGCTTTGCGACCCCATGAATCGCAGCACGCCAGGCCTCCCTGTCCATCACCAACTCCCGGAGTTCACCCAAACTCATATCCATCGAGTCGGTGATGCCATCCAGCCATCTCATCCTCTGTCCTCCCCTTCTCCTCCTGCCCCCAATCCCTCCCAGCATCAAAGTCTTTTCCAATGAGTCAACTCTTCACATGAGGTGGCCAAAGTACTGGAGTTTCAGCTTTACCATCAGTCCTTCCAAAGAAATCCCAGGGCTGATCTCATTGTTAGTGTATAGGAATGCAAGGGATTTCTATGTGTTAATTTTATATCCTCCAACTTTACTATATTCATTGATTAGCTCTAGTAAATTCTGGTGGAGTCTTTAGCATTTTCTATGTAGAGAATCATGTCATCTGCAAACAGTGAGAGTTTTACTCCTTCTTTTCCAATCTGGATTCCTTTTATTTCTTTTTCTGCTCTGATTGCTGTGGCCAAAACTTCCAAAACTATGTTGAACAGTAGTAGTGAGAGGCGGCACCTTTGCTTTGTTCCTGACTTTAGGGGAAATGCTTTTAATTTTTCACCATTGTGGATAATGTTTGCTGTGAGTGTGTCATATATAGCTTTTATTATGTTCAAGTATGTTCTTTCTATTCCTGCTTTCTGGAGGGTTTTTATCATAAATGGATGTTGAATTTTGTCAAAGGCTTTCTCTGCATCTATTGAGATAATCATATGGTTTTTATCTTTCAATTTGTGAATGTGGTTTATTACATTGATTGATTTGTGGATATTAAAGAATCCTTGCATTCCTGGGATAAAGCCCACTTGGTCTTGATGTATGATCTTTTTAATATGTTGTTGGATTCTCTTTGCTGGAATTTTGTTAAGAATTTTTGCACCTATGTTCATCAGTGATATTGGCCTGTAGCTTTCTTTTTTTGTGGCATCTTTGTCTGGTTTTGGTATTAGGGTGATGGTGGCCTCATAAAATGAGTTTGGATATTTACCTTCCTCTGCAATCTTCTGGAAGACTTTGAGTAAGATAGGTGTTAGCTCTACTCTAAATTTTAGTAGAATTCATGTGTGAATCCATCTGGTCCTTGGCTTTTGTTTGCTGGAAGATTTCTGATTACAGTTTCAATTTCTGTGCTTGTGATGGGTCTGTTAAGATTTCTATTTCTTCCTGGTTCAGTTTTGGAAAGTTATACTTTTCTAAGAATTTGTCCATTTATATATGTCATATATATATATGTGTGTCATATATAAACATGATACATATATTATATTATGTATATAAATATATTACATATTTTACAGGTAGCACCAGAAACTGAAATTGTGCTTATACAAGTATGTGATAAACATTGTGATTTAAATAGCTTAAAATTTAGAATGTACACATGTATATACATGTATGACACATATGTATATGTATATATACTTTTATGATTTGTTCTAACACCATTTTCTGATAAAGGTTATTATAAAATAAATTAATAGGTAGTTTAAAACCTTTCAAAACACTTTAAAACACAAGTTTTTCAAGTACTTCCACTTTATAAGCAGTAGTATAAAATTAAATATTTTGATATAGAAAAAGTATTTCACAAACTAAAACTATTTAGCACATGTGCTTCTCTGGTGGCTCAGATGGTAAAGAATCTGCCTGCAGTATGGGAGACCTAGGTTTGATCCCTTGGTGGGGAAGATCCTCTGGAGGAGGGCATGCCAACCCGCTCCAGTATTCTTGTCTGGAGAATCCTCATGGACAGAGGAGCCTGGCAGGCTACAGTCATGGGGCTGCAAAGAGTTAGACATGACTGAGCAACTAAGCACAGCACAAAATAAAAAGTGAAAACTGGATTACTCATTTACTACTCACTGTAATAATAATGAATATTATATAATGCAAGGGTAAAAATTTTATAAGGAAACTATGAATGGATGAATGCATCTGAAACAGGGATACTCTTTGTGCATGCTTTTTCCAACCCTGTGGAACCTCCAACTGTCCCACTTAATTCCAGATAGTTCCAATACACAAACATAGGTCTCACAGAAGACAAAGACTGTTGTCATTCTGGAGTGTTAACAATAAATATAAAAATGCTGGTATTCTGCATAACTAAGGACATTTCTACAACGATAAATTAAATTAAGGAGTCAGAGTACTTGCCTGACCAGGGTAATATCCATATCCTTCTGCATAAGTTCTGTCTGTTTATTATTCAGCTGTAATGATAGTGCATTATATTTACTCTGTGATACTTCAATTTCTTTCCTTGCTTCAATTAAATTGTCTTCAAAGGCCTAAAATTAGAGCATTCATATCACAATCAAATATAATAAATATCAACTAAATAAATAAAAGTCTGTCATATTTAACTAAAAACAATCCACAAAATAACAGTGAAAAATTAATAGTGTTTTCAATTTTACTTTTTTTTCATTTAATTAAAAGAATGTTAGTACAATCAAAGAAACTTTATACCAGTCACAGGTCATTTTTTTCAGTAACTGTAAAAGTAACATGGTCTCCTGGTATGAAAGTTACGAATCTGAAGCAAATAAAATTGAAAATCTATGTAGAAATTTACTTATTAAAATTTCAATAAAGGAAGGACTGTACAACAAAAAGGTTGCTAATTACATTAACAAAAAAATAACTCATTAACTTATATATTACTCAAGACAAATAGCCGATATTTTATTATTGCCTTAATTTTAAACACAGATACATAAACATACTCAGAGAAGAAAAAAATGGTGCAGCAAAAAAATAATAATAAGTTTATAATGTTTCAGATTCAGATCATGCTGAGTTCACTTGACTGTGGTGAAAGTTCACCTAAAGTTCTTCAAACCTTGTCTTTTCCTCATGATAATTTTGTAAATTGTGTTTTCACTTTGAAACAATTCAAAAATATAAAATCTAAATTATTTTCATAAATATTAAATAAAGATTTCATAAAGTATTAAATAAATATTTTATCTAAAACTAGAAAGTGAAAAAGTGAAAGTCGCTCACTCTTGTCCGACTCTTTGCAAATGAAAGTGAAGTCACTCAGTTGTATCCGACTCTTTGTGACCCTGTGGACTGTAGCCCACCAGGCTCCTCCGTCCATGGGATTCTCCAGGCAAGAATACTGGAGTGGGTTGCCATTTCCTTCTCCAAAACCCATGGACTATACATATACAGTCCATGGAATTCTTCAGGCCAGAATACTGGAGCGGGTAGCCTTGCCCTTCTCCAGGGGATCTTCCCAATCCAGAGATCAAACCAGATCTTTTGCATTGCAGGCAGATTCTTTACCAGCTGAGCCACAAGGGAAGCCCAAGAATACTGGAGTGGGTGGCCTATCCCTTCTCCAGCGGATCTTCTGGACCCAGGAATTGAACCAGGGTCTCCTGTGTTGCAGGCGGATTCTTTACCAACTGAGCTATCAAAAATACACCATACATTCATTATTTCCAATCCAAAACTGAGTAACAAATTTTAGGTCAAGCACTAAAAATCTATTATACTCTAGAAATGCTCCCATACCTCATATAATCACTGTGTAGTAACTTGAATGAATTTTTGAAGAGAAAAAATACTGGTTTTTAGCCAAGACAACACTGCGAGTACATGCATATTTCATTTTATCATGTTTCCTTTTATTGCACTTCACTGATACTGCATTTTTTACAAATTGAAGGACGGTGGCAATTTTTCGTTAAATCTATCAATGCAACTTTTCCAACATTTGCTCACTTCATGTCTCTGTCACATTTTGGTAATTCAACTCTTTCATTATTATTATATTTGGTATGGTGATCTGTGATGAATATTTGATGTTACTACAATTTACTGCTTCCCTCGTGGCTTATACAGTAAAGAATCCACCTGTGGATTGCAGGAGACCTGGATTCAGCCCCTGGGTTGAGAAGATCCCCTGGAGGAGGCCATGGCAACTCACTCCAATATTCTTGCCTGGAGAATCCCATGGACAGAGGAGTCTGGTGGGCTACAATCCAGGGGATCACAAGGAGTCAGTCATGACTGAGAGATTAAGCACAGCACTACAACTTACTAAAGGCTCAGATGATGGTTAGACTTTTTTAGCAATAAAGTGTTTTAAAATAAAGTTTGTAAATTGTTGCTTTAGACATAATGCTTGCACACTTAACAGACTACAGTATAGCATAAATATAACATTTATATGCATGGGGAAACCAAAAAATTTATGTAACTTACTTCACTGCAATATTCACTTTATTGTGGCAGTCTGGAACCAAGCCCAAAACATCTCTGAGGTATACCTGTACTTCTTAAATTCCCATTTATTAGAAAAGAGTAATGATTTATATATATATATATATATATATATATATATATATATATATATATATCAGTAGGTTTGTGGATGGATGGAAGAAAGAGATAGAGACAGAAGGAAAGACAGGAGGAAAGGGAGGCAAGAGAAGGGATGAAGTGGCTAATCCTTTTGATCTACGTCACACCCCCTCCCCCACACAACTTTCTCCAGTAAAGTACTACTCTATTCTCTGAATTTATGAACTTGTTTCTGTTTATCTATTTTGTTTTTGTCTTTTTATATTCTACAGTGAATATAAAATTAGTGAAATCATATGGTGTTTGTCTTTCTCCATTAGACTACCTTACTTACATAATACCCTCAAGGTTCATCCATATTGTCACAAATGGCAAGATTTCATCTTTTTGACAGCTGAGTAGTATTCTACTGTGTGTGTGTGTACATATGCATTATATGTATACCATATCTTCTTTATCCATTCATTGGCTGATAGGGACTCAGGGTGTTTCCATATCTTAGCTATTGTAAACAGTGCCACAATGAACACAGTGGTACATATATCTTTTTAAATTAGTGCCTTTGTGTTCTTTAAACAAATACCCATAAGTAGGATAGCTGAATCATATGGCAGTTCTATTCTTAACTTTTTGAATTCTCCATAACGTTTTCCACAGTGGCTGCCAATTTACATTCCCAACAAGAATATATAAGACTTCCCTTTTCTCAACATCCTTAACAATACTTATTATTTCTTTTATTTTGGAAAAGAGCTATTCTAAAAGGTGTGAGGTGATACCTCACTAGTTTTGATTTGCATTTCTGTAATAATGAGTGATGTTGATCAACTTTTCATATGCCTGTTGTCCATATATACATCTTCCTTGAGAAAATGTTTATTCAGGTCCTTTGTTCGTTTTTAACTGGGCTGTTTATATCTTGTTGAGTTGTATGAGTTCTTTATAGATTTTAGACTTTACCCTTTATCGAATATATCATTTGCAGATATCTTTTATATTCAGTAGATTGTCTTTCATTTGTAGATGGTATCCTTTGCTATGCAAAAGCTTTTTGGGATGACGTAGTTCAGTTCAGTTGCAGTCGTATCCGACTCTTTGTGACCCCATGAACTGCAGCACGCCAGGCCTCCCTGTCCATCACCAACTCCCAGAGTTTACCCAAACTCATGTCCATTGAGTCAGTGATGCCATCTAACCATCTCATCTTCTGTCATCCCCTTCTTCTGCCTTCAATCTTTCCCAACATCAGAATCTTTTCCAATGAGTCAGCTCTTTGCATCAGGTGGCCAAAATATTGGAGTTTCAGCTTCAACATCAGTTCTTCCAATGAACACCCAGGACTGATTTCCTTTAGGATGGACTGGTTGGATCTCCTTGCAGTTCAAGGGACTCTCAAGAGTCTTCTCCAACACCACAGTTCAAAAGCATCAATTTTCTGCACTCAGCTTTCTTTATAGTCCAACTCTCACATCCATACATGACTACTGGAAAAACCATAGCCTTGACTAGATGGACCTTCAGTACCATTTATTTTTGCTTTTACTTCCCTTACCTGAAAAGACATATCCAGAATGACATTGCTAAGACCAGTATCAAAGAGCATACCGCCCAAGTTATCCTGGAAGTGTTATGATTTCATGATTTACATTTAAATTTTTTATCCATTTTTCTTTTGTGTGTGTATGGTATGAGATAGTGGTCTAGTTTCACTTTTTTTTTCCCCCATGTGGCTGTACAGGCTTCCCAACATCATTTATTGAAAAGGCTATCCTTTCTCCATTGTATTTTCATTGTTCCTTTGTTGTCTATTAATTGCCTTTATAAGTGTGGGTTTATTTCTGGGTTCTAAATTCTATTCCCCTGATGTATGTGTGTGTTTCTCTGAAAATACCATCCTGTTTTGATTACTATGGCTTTGCAGTCTAGGTGAAATGATGGATGTGACACCACTAGCTTTGTTCTTTTTTCTCAGAATTGCTTTGGCTATTCAAGGTCTTTAGTGGTTCCATTATAAATTTAAGAAATTTTTGTTGTTTGTGTCAAAAATGTCCTTGTGATTTTAAAGTGGATTGAATTGAATCTGTATATTTTTAGGTCATATGGATATTTTAACAATGTTAATCATTCCAACTCATAGGCAAAGGATATTTTTTATGTATTTTTTTCCAATTTCTTAACAATGTTCAGGTCTTTTATACCTTTGGTTTAATTTATTCCTAAGTATTTCATTCTTTTGTTTTGATTGTAAATAAAACTGGTTTTCTAAATTTATCTTCCTACTAGATCATTGTTCACATATATAAATGCAACACAGTTTCGTATGTTGATTTTGCACCCTGCAACTCTGTCATATTTATTTTCTCTAATAGCTTTTTTGTGGAGTTTTCTTTAATCATTTTATAAAATCATGTCATCCACAAACAGTGACACTTTTACTTCTTTCTTTCCATTTGGACTTCTTTTATTTCTTTTTTTTGCCTAACTGCTCTTGTTAGGACTTCCAATATTATGCTGAATAAGAGTGGCAAGAGTGGCCTTTGTTCTGGTCCTGATGTTAGACAGAGCTTTCAATTTTTCACCATTTAGTATGATGTTAGATGTGGATTTGTCATTTAAAACTTTATTATGATGAGGTATGTTATTTTTATAACCATTTAGTTGAGAGGTTTTTTTTTTTATCACAAATGAGCAGTGAATCTTGTCAAATGCCTTTTTTGCATTTATTGAGATAATCATATGATTTTCATCCTTCATTTTGTTAATATGGTATCCTATATTATGGTATCCTGATTGATCTGCAGATGTTGAAACCTCTTTATATCCTAGGATAAATCCCACTTGATCATGGTAATGATTCTTTTAATGTACTGTTTTACTTGACTTGCTAATACTCTGTTCAGAATTTTTCCATCTATGTTCATCAGAGATATTGGCCTGTAATTTTCTTTTTCTGTGTGTTGTCTTTACGTGGTTTTTGTATAAGAATGGAGTTAGCCTCATAAAATGAGTTAGGAATCACAACCTCCTCTTCAGTTTTTTGGAAGAGTCTGAGAAGAACAGATACTAAATCTTTGAATGGTTGGCAGAATTCATCAGTGAAGTCGTCCAGGTCTGGAGAGCTTTCTGATTATCATTTCAATTTCTATATAGTGATATGGTCCATTAAGATTTTCTATTTCTTCATGATTCAATCTTGGAAGTTGTATAATTCTAAGAATTTGACCATTTCCTCTAGTTTGTTCAATTTGTTCGCACAGAGCTGTTCATAATATTATCTTATAATCCTTCATATTTCTGTGGTATTCATTGTTATGTCTCCTCACTCATTTCCATATTTACTAGAGCTTTGTCTTTTTTATCCTTAAAGAGTATAAATAAAGATTTGCTGATTTTATCTTTTCAAGGAGCTATCTAATTTCATTGATCTTTTTTCCTATTGTCTTTTTAGTCTCCATTTAATTGATTTCCATTATGTTCTCTGGGCTTCCCAGGTGGTTTACTGGTTTCAATATATGGTCTAAACTTGAGAAAAGTTCCATATGTACTTGAGAAGCATATGCATTTTGCTGCACTTGGACTGAATATCCTAAACAAATCTATCAAATCCATCTGGTCTAATGCATCATTTAAGACCACTGTATCACTGTTGAATTTTGTCTGGATGAACTATCCGTCAATGTAAGTTGGGTATTAAAGTCCTCTACTATTGTGTTATGGTCAATTGCTCCTTTTAGGCTTGTTAGTAACTGTTTCACATATACTCTGGTGCTTTCTATGTTAGATATGTGTGTGTGTGTGGAGATATATATAAATATATATTATATATATATGTTATATCTTCTTGATGAATGGTCCCCTTTATCATTATATACTGTTCAATTTTGTCTCATTACTTTTTTGACTTCAAGTATATTTTGTCTGATATGAGTATGTCTACACTGATTTCCTTTGAATATCATTTTCTTGGAGTATCATATTCAATCCCTTCACTTTGACCTTGCATTTGTCTTTAGAACTGAGGTGAGTCTTCTGGAGACAGCATATAGTCTTACTATTTTTCAATGCATCTGGTTACTCTGTGTCTTTTGACTGGTGAATTCAATCCATTACAAGAATTATAATTGATAGATGAAACTAAGTACTGCCATTTTACTTTTTGTTTTCTGGTTGTTCTATATCTCCATCATTTCTTTTGCTTTGTATTTATGTCTGCCATTTTGGTTTGCTGGTTTTCTGCGATGCTTTTCTCAGTTTATTCTTTGTTCATTTTCATGTCTCTGCTGTAGATTTATATTTTGTGTTTACTGTGAGTTTTGTATAAAATATCTCAATGGCAAAAATCTTCTTTTTTTCTGTTGATAGCATCTTCATTTATGTCTATGGATTACATGCTTTTCCTCTTCCCTTTTGTTTTTGCTGTCTCAAATTATCCCTTTATATGTTCTGAGTTTTTTACCAAACTGCAAGTGGCTATAGTTATATTTTCCCCCCTTTAATGTTTCTGCTATAATAAAGTATTTAGAAGCCTATTCGAATAAAGAGTTAAGTTTTTCTCATTCTATTTATCCCCTTGCTAAAATATGTGCACCTTTGCCTTTCTATTTCTGATAGAAGAACACTTTTCAACATTTCTTGTACGACAGGTCTAGTTTTGATGAACTCCCTGAGCTTTTACCTGTCTTGGAAAACCTTTATTTCTCCTTCATAGCTGAACGATAACTTTGCTGGATAGAGTACTCTTGGGTAATAGTTTTTATCTTTCAGTATTTTGAATTTGTTATTCCAATCCCTCCAGACCTGTAGGATTTCTACTGAGAAATCTCCTGATAGCCTTAAAGGGGTTCCCCTGGAGGTTGAGTTCAATTCAGTTCAGTCGCTCAATCATGTCTTTGCGACCCCATGGACTGCAGCACGCCAAGCCTCCCTGTCCATCACCAACTCCCGGAGTTTACTCAAATCATGTCCATCGAGTCAGTGATGACATCCAACCATCTCATCCTCTGCCATCCCCTTCTCCTCCCTCCTTCAATCTTTCCCAGCATCAGGGTCTTCTCAAATGAGTCAGCTGTCCGCATCAGGTGGCCAAAGTATTGGAGTTTCAGCTTCAACATCAGTCCTTCCAGTGAATATTCAGGACTGATTTCCTTTAGGATGGACTGGTTGGATCTCCTTGAAGTTGAGTCTGCAAGGGACTCTCAAGAGTCTTCTCCAACACCACAGTTCAAAAGCATCAATTCTTCTGCACTCAGCTTTCTTTATAGTCCAACTCTCACATCCATACATGACTACTGGAAAAACCATAACCTTGACTAGATGGACCTTTGTTGGCAAACTAACGTCTCTGCTTTTTAATATGCTGTCTACATTGGCCATGGTAAATTAGCATCCTTTTTTTTCCTGGCTGAATTTCAAAATCTTTGTCATTGACTTTTGAAAGTTTAATAAAATGTGTCTTAGACAAGGTTTTTGCATTGAGGTAATTATTCTCTTAGCCTCCTGGACTTGCATACCCAGTCCTTTCCCCATGTTTGGGAGGCTCTCAGCTATCACAGATAAATTTTCTGTGCCCTTCTCCTTCTTTTCTCCTTCTGGTATACCCATTACCCTAATGTTGCCCTCTTAAAACAGTTGAATAACTATTGTAGAATTTTCTCATTTTTCATATCTCAATCCTTTTTCTTCTTCTACTATATCATTTCTTAATTTCCATCTTTGAGCTCACTAATTATCTCTTCACTATGATCTGCTCAGTATCCAGCACTTTATAATGCATTCTTCATATCATTTACTGAGTTCCTAAGTTCTATAATTTGTTTCTTTTTCAGTTTTAAATCTTTGGTAAAGTATTCCTTCTGTTCATTAACTTTATTCCTGAGCTCAACGAACTACCTTTCGGAGTTTTCATGTTAACTAGTTGAGTTTCTTCATGACAGCTATTTTGAATTCTCTATCAATCAGATTGCAATGCTCCATGACTTTTAAGCTTAGCTTCTGGGGAACTGTCATTTCCTTTTTGTGGTAAAGTGTTACTGTGGTTTTTCATGATGCTTGATAAGTTTTTCCTCTGATGACACACAGACATAGGGAACACCCTTCTGCTTTATTCTAACAATTCAACAGGTCAGAAATTAGAAGTCTTTCTTTTAATTTCCAGTAGGTGGTGATATAGTACAAGTTTTGGGTTTCTCTTACTTGAGCTATCTCTGGGTATATCTGAGAGTCTGCATTTTCCATGCTCCTCTGCCTCTATGTGGCCCTGTGCCTTCATTATTGTTTCTTGTATCTACAGGGTCATTGCTGCCCTGCTTCCACAAGTGTCATAGTTGCCACTGCCTGGGGCACTGGGATGGTGGGCTATCCTCTCATATCTGGGATCCTGAATTGCAAGCTGCACAACCATGAGGGAAGAGGCAGGAGGAGGCAGGGTCCTGCAGATGCCTCCATGGTATTCAGTGTTATAACTTTCCTGTGGGTACCTCTGTGGTGTCCAGTGCTCTAATTTTCCTGCGGGTACCTCTGTAGCATTCGGGTCATAAGCTGCACTGCTGCAGATGTGCAAGTGAAGGGCAAGAGTAAGGCCTCACTATTACTGCTGCCCAGTTTCTTGTGGCTGTAGGCACCACTGTGGCCAGGAGGATAGAATCATGTGCATCACCTCCCCTGCCACTGCCAGATTCTCTGAGACTGTGGGCACAGCTGCTGGTGTTGATAGACCAGGACTGCAAGCATGCCTCCACTGTTCCCTTGGTTCTGCATCCTCCATATTTTCCAATCCAACCACCTTTAGTGCACAGATGTGTGGAATTCTCCAGCATCCTGATGTACTAAACATAGAAATCTTTGTTGTGCTGTGGATGTTTTAGTAGTTGTATATTGAAGGTAAAAGACATAGATAGCTTTTCATTTGTGATGGTGCTAACTTTACAGAATATAATTTTAAATATACATTTTTCAACCAAAAAAATTATGACATGCAAGAAAGAGACAAGCATCATTCATAAAAAGGAAAGAAACCAGGCAACAGATACTGTCCATGAGAAAATTCAGATACCAGACTTCAAATAGATTTCAAGAGACATTATAAGTATACTCAAAAAACAAAAGAAAATCATGCTTTTAAAAGTACCGTATCTTTTTCAAAAAGGTAAAATGGCAGTCTTATCCAATAGCAAATACCAAAAAAGTATATAAAATATTTTGAAACATTCAAATGGAAGATCTGGTACTAAAAAGCACAGTGACTAAAATGAAAAAAAAAAAAAAAAACACCTTACTAGAAGAGCTCAACTTTTAATATGAAATGGTAGGAATAGAACAAAAAATTTGAAGATATATCAAAAAAATTAATAGATACAGAGAAATATTGGACACCATTAAATGCACCATTATAAGCATAATGGGACTACCAGAAGGAGAGGCGATAGAATAAGCAACAGAAAAAATACTCAAAGAAATAATGGCTGAAAACTACCAAACAATGATGAAAAACATTAATCTATATATCCAAGAAACACTACAAACTCTCTAAGTACTATATATAAACAGAGATGATTATGAATAGACACATCATGGTCAAAATGCTAAAAGCCAAAGTCAAGGAGATACTGTTAGAAACCAAAAGAGAAAATGACTCATCGTTTCCAATACACTTCAGTAAGATTGGCAGCTGACTTTCCTTCAGAAATAATGGAGACTATAAACAGAGATAACATATTAAAAATGCTCAAAGAAAAACACTGCCAACACAGAATACTATATCCCGTAATACTATATATCTAGAATACCATATCTGGACACAGTATCTGGAACACTATATCTATTGCCAACACAGAATACTATATCCAGTAAAAAATACTAATCCATTTATAAATGAAGGCAATGAGTGACACTAGCATAATGCAGAGTAGGTAGCTCCGAGCACTCCTGCCTGGGAAAAAACTTGGAAAAAATAGTATAAACTGTCCAGAACCAATGTTGGAAAACTCAAAATTTTACAATAAAGAAAATGTTGAACCAAGAAAAAGGCAACTTAAAAAAAGGATAAAATATTCTCGAATTTTTTATAAGGCCTTCCACAGCTTATTCTCAGTACACTCAGTTGAGTTCAGTTCAGTTCAGTCGTTCACTCATGTCCGACTCTCTGCAACCCCATGAATCACAGCATGCCCGGAATCCCTGTCCATCACCAACTCCCGGAGTTTCCTCAAACTCACGTCCATCGAGTCAGTGATGCCATCCAGCCATCTCATCCTCTGTCATCCCCTTCTCCTCCTGCCCCCAATCCCTCCCAGCATCAAAGTCTTTTCCAATGAGTCAACTCTTCACATGAGGTAGCCAAAGTATTGGAGTTTCAGCTTTACCATCAGTCCTTCCAATGAACACCCAGGACTGATCTTCAGAATGGACAGGTTGGATCCCCTTGCAGTCCAAGGGACTCTCAAGAGTCTTCTCCAACACCACACTTCAAAAGCATCAATTCTTCGGCACTCAGCTTTCTTCACAGTCCAACTCTCATATCCATATATGACCACTGGAAAAACCATAGCCTTGACTAGACAGACCTTTGTTGGCAAAGTAATATCTCTGTTTTTCTATATGCTATCTAGGTTGGTCATAACTTTCCTTCCAAGGAGTAAGCATCTTTTAATTTCATGGCTGCAATCACAATCTGCAGTGATTTGGGAGCCCCCAAAAATAAAGTCTGACACTGCTTCCACTGTTTCCCCATCTATTTCCAATGAAGTGATAGGATCTGATTTCCACCATTATCACAAATGCCCAACTTTCAACAGCAAGAAAATGTTGCAAAGCATACAAAGAAACAGGACAATATGGCATATTCAAAGAAACATAAAAATTAACAGAAACAATTCCTGAGGAAACTCAGATATCAGATCTACAAGGCAAAACTTTAAAACTATCTCAAGTAGACTTAAAGAAGAATATGTAAAAGAACTGAGGAAACCAGAAAAACAATGTATTAATATAAGCCAAACAAATATCAATAAAGAGCCTGAGGTTATAAACATGAATCAAATTCTAGAGGTAAAAATTAAAATAACCGAAATGAGTAATTCACCAGAGGGGTCAACCGATGTGAGGAAACTAAAAGAACTAGTGAATTTATTGAACCTGAGAAGCAGAAAGATGAATGAAGAAAATTGAATAGAGCCTAAGAGAACAGTGGGACACTATTAACAGACAAAAATGTACATTATGGGAGTCTCAAAGAAACAAGAGACAGAAGAGGGGGGCAGAAACAACCATGCAGAAATAAGGGCCCAAAACTTCTCAATTCTGATAAAATACATGTATCTGTAAAGCCAAAGGCCACAACAGACTCCAAGTAAGATCAACAGAAAGTGACCCACACTAAGATACACTACAATTAAACTTTGTAAAATCAGTCAAAAACAAAAAGAGAATCATAAAAGTAATAAAGGAGAGTGTCTAGTCACAAGGGCTCATTAATGAGAGTAACACCTGATTTCTCATCAGAAATCAAGGAAGTCAGAAGGCAATGATATATATTTAAATGATATATTTAAAGTTTTGAAAGAAAAAATGTCAATGTTGAATTCTATACCCAGCAAAACTGTCCTTTAAAATCAGAGCATAATTAAGACATTCACAGATAAACAAAAGCTGAGGGAGTTCATTAAGAACTCTAATAAGAAATGCTAATGAAAAAAAAAAGAAATGCTAATGGAAATACCTCAGATAGAATGTAAAATGGTAACTCAAAACCATCTGAAAATATAAAGGCTCCAATAAAGGTAAATACATAGGCAAATATAAAATGCAGTATTGTTGTATAGTTGGTTTTAACTCTAATTTTTATTCTGTATATAACTTCAGAGCCAAAAATAAAAAGTTATAAATCTACATTGCAGAGCACACATTTTATAGAGATGTAACTGGTGACAAAAATAACTTGAAACAGAGGGAAAAAGCAACAAAGCAAAAGAGTTTTCTATGTTACTGAAGATAAGTTAGTATCAATTCAAATTATATTGTTATAAGTTTAGGATGATAAATATAATATTGATGATTACCACAAAAAAAATCAAAAGAACATATACCCAAAAATGAGAAGGGAATAAAAATGTGCCACTACAAAAAAATCAACTAAACACAAAGGAAGGCAGTAATACAGAAAATGAGGGGAAAAAACATCTAGAAGACATAGAGCAAACAGGCAATAAAGTGGCAGAAGTTAATCTTTATTTACTAGTAAGTACTTTAAGTGCACACAGATTAAATTCTACCAAAAGGCAGAAGTAGAATAAAGAAAATATTATACAACCATATGTTTTTAGAACAGACTATCAGATCCAAAGACACAAAAAAAGAAAATGAAAGAATGAGAAAAAGTATTTCATGAAAATAATAACCAAAACAGAGCTAGGATGAATGTAAGAATACTGGACAAAAAAGACTAAGTCAAAAACAGTTATAAGAGGCCAAAGAGGGCATTATATATTAATCAATGAGTCAAGTCAATTCATCAAGATGTAACCACTATAAACATACATGCACCAAAACCAAAACCCTAAATTATACAAAGGACACAACTGAAAGAATAAAGAGTTTTATATTAATAGTTGGGTAACTCAACAGTCCACTTTAAATAATGGTAGAACAGCTAGACAGCTGAGCATTAAGGATAAAAAGACCCTTAAAACACTATGAACCAAGTATATTTAACAGATGTATATGGTTCACTCTACCCCCAAACAGCAGAATACACATTTTTCTTAACTACAAATGGAACATTCAACATATCAGACCATACGTCAAGTCATAAAACATCTCTCAATAAATTTAAAAACATTAAAATTATACAAAGCATCTTCTCTGAGCACAGTAGATAGAGCTAAAACTCAATTAACAGAAGGAAAACTGAAAAATTCAAAACACATGGAAATTAAACAATACACTCTTGAAGACACAATCGATCAAAGGAGAAACCACAAGAAAATCCAAAAATATCCAGATACAAATGAAAACAAAAACATAACATGACAAAACTCACAGGATGTAACAAAGGTCAGAAGGAAACTTAAAGCTGTAAATGCCTATACTTTTTTAAAAAAGGTGACCTATCTAAAACCAACAATGCAACTTTATAGCTTAGGGAAACAGAAAAGTATAGCAGAGTGACCCAAAAGGGGAAGGAAAGAATGAAATAATCAAGATTATTGTTGAAATACTTTTCAAGGCATACAATATATTCAACGAACTCTAAAGCTCTTTTGTATACAGCAACAGAATTAAGAGAAAGAATGTAAGTGACTTGTAAAGACAGTACTACTAACCATACAGAAATTTAAGAAATGACTAGAGAATACTATAAACAATCGTCCAACAATTTAGATAACCAAGATGAAAAGGACAAATTCTGAAACATACAAAATACCTAAACTGACTCAAGAATAAATAGAAAATCTCAACCCATGATAAGTGAACTTAATCAGCTATTAAAATCTCCCAACACAGAAAATTCCCAGACCAGATGGTTTCACTGGTGAATTCTACCAAACATTTTAAAAGATTTCATACTAATTCTGATCAAATTATTCCAAAAATGTAAGGGACGGAACACTACTGAACTCATTCTTTAAGGCTATCATTATCACTTAAGGTCAGATAAAAATATTACACTTACGTCAGATAAAAATAAAGATACCCCAGCAGCATAAGGTTGGTCTAACATCCAAAAAACAAGGTAATATGCCACACCAATAAAATGAAAGACAAATACCACCTAACCATTTCAATAGATACATAAAAAGCATTTATTTGCCTAACCCAACACCGTTTTATGATTAAAAAAAAAAATTCAACACACTAGGAAAAGAAGGGAATTTTCTTAACTGATAAGGTATATCAACAACAAGCTCATTGCTAATACCACACCTAAGAGCAAATCCTTTCCTCCTGAGATCAGGAAGAAGATATAGATTTCCACTCTCTCTTTTTTTCCATTTAACTTCATACTAGAGATTCTAGCTAGGGTGACAGGCAATAAAAGGAAATAAAAGAAATACAAATTAGAAAGGAAGAATATGAGTTCTACTTACAGATGACATGATCTTACACACAGAAAATCCTACAGAAACAATCTGTTTAGGTAGTTTGCAAGATATAAGACTAATATACAAAAATTAATTGCATACATAACATTAGGAATGAACTGTAGAAAAAGGAAATTAAGAAACAATTCCATTTAGAATAACAGAAAAAATAATTAAATATTTTAAATGTATGTACCCAAAGAAGTGCAAAGTTATAATCTGAAAACTATCACATATTACTGAAAGAAATTAAAGTAGGTTCTAAATAAATGAAACATCTCCTATTCATGAATTGGAGTTACAATACTGTTAAGATGGTAACACTCACCACATTGATCTGATTCAACAGAATCTCTATCAAAACAATATCAGCTTGCTTTTATTTCAGAAGAAATGGAAAAGCTGATTCTAAAACTCATATAGAAATGTAAATGATAGAGAAACGCTAACCTTGAAAAAGAAGACTAAATATTGAGGACACACAAATCCTAATTGCAAAATTTATTACAAATCTACAATAATCTATGTAGTGTGATATAGGCATAAGGACAAATGCACAGATCAAAGAAACAGAACTGAGATCCAGAAATAAACCTTTATATTTACAGTCAATTGATTTTCAATAAATATGCTAGGATAAATTCAGTGTTATTTCCTTTTATTGCCTTTTTTTTATCAAATGGAACTGGGACAATGGAATAACACATGCAAAAGAATGTAAGTGGATTCCTATCAAACATCATATTTAAAAATTAACTCAAAATGGATTAAAGAACTAAATGTAAGAAATAAAACTCTTAGAAGAAAACATAAGGACCATTTTCATGATCTTGGATCAAGCAATGGTTTCTCAGATGCACATCTGAGATGCATCTGAGAATGCCCAAAAGCATGGACAACAAAATAAAAAGTAGATAAATTAAATATAAAAGTTTTACACTTTGTGTTCAAATAATACCATTAAGGATGTAAGAAACAACTCAGAGCACTAAAAAAAACAGTTTGAAATTATATAAATAAAAAGAGACTTGTATCTAGAATATGCACAAAAGAAATTACACATTTCTTCAGAGATATGCAAATGGCCAATAACATAAAAAGTTGACCAAAATTATTCACCTTCAGGGAAATGAAAATAAAAATCACAATGAGGCCACTCACATCCACAAAGATGGCTAAAAATCAAAAAGACAATAGTAAGTGTTGCCAAAGTGAAGTGAAGTCGCTCAGCCGTGTCCAACTCTGTGACCCCATGAACTGTAACCTATCAGGCTCCTCCATCCATGAGATTTTCCAGGCAAGAGTGCTGGAGTGGATTGCCATTTCCTTCTCCAGGGGATCTTCCCGACCCAGGAATCGAACCCGGGTCTCCCGCATTGCAGGCAAACACTTTACCATCTGAGCCACCAGGGAAGCCCCTAGTGTTGCCAAGAACAAAGAGAAATCAGAACCCTCAGACAGTGCTATTCAGAATATAAAATAATACAGCTGCTTTTGAAAACTGTCTGACTGTTCCTCAGAAGCTTAAAAACAGAATTATCACATGACCTTGTATGTACACCTCACTCCTTGGAATACACCTATGAGAAATAAAAATATATGTATATACAAAATCTTGAACACACATGTTTATAGTACAAATCTCCATCTAATTCACATAAATAGAATATAGATTATCTATATAATAGAGTATATTCAACTATAAAAATAATAAAGTACTGATACATACAACAACATGGATAAACTCTTTGAAAACATTATTCTAAGTGGAGGAAGTCAGTCACAAAAGATCTTATAATTCATTAAAATTCATTTCATTAATATGAAATGTTTAGAACAGATAAACCTATACAGTGAGAAAGCCCACAGGTGGTGATCTTGGGCTGCAAAGCTAAAGATAAATGAGGAATGATTATTAAAAGTTATAGGGCTTCTTCTGGAGTTGATGAAAATGTTCTAAAAGTAATTTTGTAATAGTTGTAAAACCTTGCAAAAACTAAAAGTATTGGCTTGTACACTTTAAATGGATTAAATGTATGGTATGAGAATTACACCAAAAGAAAAAAAAGAGACAACTTTCCTCCTGACACTGTAATTGTATAAATAGAAAATATATACATTTTTAGAACTAATAAGACAGTTTGGAAAAATTGTTGAAAAGAAGTTCAAGATAATTCAGTAACACTGCCAATGTTCGTAAATGGTTAATGAAAATATAATTTAAATTTTTTTGTATAAAACAATATTTTTACAATAATATGAATAGCTAGTAATAAACATAATAAAAGTAAAGTGAAAGTGAAGTCGTGTCTGACTCTTTGCAACCCCATGGATTGTAGCCTACCAGGTTCCTCAGTCCATGGAATTTTCCAGGCAAGAGTACTAGAGTGGGTTGCCATTTCCTTCTCCAGGGTATCTTCTTAACCCAGGGATCAAACCCGGGTCTCCCACATGGCAGGCAGACGCTTTGTCGTCTGAGCCATCATTTAAAGAAAATTATAAAACCTTATTCCAAATTCTTAAATAGTAGATCACAATTATTCCCAAATCAATTCATAAAGTAGATAATGTTCCAATATGCCTTCTAATAGAATTTTTCAGTAAAACTAATAAAATGATCCTTAAATATTACTAGAGAAGACTACATTAGAGTTCATACTTACCAAAAGAATAAATAAGTAGGTCACACTAGCAAATAATGAGTAAAATTATGAAACTATAATACCTGAACACATGAAAATAACAGGAAGTCCAGAAACAAATCCGTATACACATGGCAGCTTAAAGATGTGAGAGAAACTGCATCACAAATCAATAAACTACT
Source organism: Budorcas taxicolor (assembly GCF_023091745.1). Taxonomy (NCBI): domain Eukaryota; kingdom Metazoa; phylum Chordata; class Mammalia; order Artiodactyla; family Bovidae; genus Budorcas; species Budorcas taxicolor. The sequence goes on from NC_068917.1 coordinate 30,314,302, forward strand.
AAATATATGGTGTGGAAAACCATATTCCAATATGAATTCTAAAGACTTCAGGGTATGAGAAACGTAAGACTATAGGATTACTAGAACAAAAACATTAGAAAAGAAATTAACAAAAATGACTATAGAAATTTACATATTTTGAATGTCTAATTTACATTATTCAAGATTCATGGGACAGAAGGTATTTGCAATATATATGTAAAACAAAGCACTGCTATCTAGAATAAAGAATGCTTACAAATTAATAAGAAAATGCAAACACTCTAACAGAAAAAAAGACTAAAAATCACAGTAGATAACAAAATGGGCTATCTGAAAGGCAAAAAAAGGGAATGAAAATCATCATCAAAAATTCATTTAGGAGACAGTCCTACGACAGCGGAGGAATAGGACAGGAAGACCACTTTATTCCCCACAAATTCATCAAAAGAACATTGAACACTGAGTAAATTCCACAAAACAACTGAATGCTGGCAGAGGACATCAGGCACCCAGAAAAGCAGCCCATTGTCTTCGAAAGGAGGTAGGAAAAATATAGAAGATAAAAAGAGAGGCAAAAGAGGTAGGGATGGATCTCAGTCCCATGAGTTCAGTGCAGTTCAGTTCAGTAGCTCAGTCGTATCCACTCTTTGCAACCCCATGAATTGCAGCACCCCAGGCCTCCCTGTCCATCACCAACTATAGGAGTTCACTCAAACTCACATCCATCGACTCAGTGATGCCATCAGGCCATCTCATCCTCTGCCGTCCTCTTCTCCTCCTGCCCCTAACCCCTCCCAGCATCAGAGTCTTTTCCAATGAGTCAACTCTTCGCATGAGGTGGCCAAAGCACTGGAGTTTCAGCTTTACCATCAGTCCTTCCAATGAAAACCCGGGACTGATCTCCTTTAGAATGGACTGGTTGGATCTCCTTGCAGTCCAGGGGACTCGCAAGAGTCTTCTCCAACACCACAGTTCAAAAGCATCAATTCTTTGGTGCTCAGCTTTCTTAACAGTCCAGCTCTCACATCCATGCATGACTACTGGAAAAACCATAGCCTTCACTAGATGGACCTTTGTTGGCAAAGTAATGTCTCTGCTTTTGAATATGCTATCTAGGTTGGTCATAACTTTCCTTCCAAGGAGTAAGCGTCTTTTAATTTCATGGCTGCAATCACCCTAAAAATAAAGTCTGACACTGTTTCCCCATCTATTTGCCATGAAGTGATGGGACCAGATGCCATGATCTTCGTTTTCTGAATGTTGACCTTTAAGCCAACTTTTTCACTCTCCTCTTTCACTTTTATCAAGAGGCTTTTTAGTTCCTCTTCCCTTTCTGCCATAAGGGTGGTGTCATCTGCATATCTGAGGTTATTGAGATTTCTCCTGGCAATCTTGATTCCAGCTTGTGCTTCTTCCAGCCCAGCGTTTCACATGATGTACTCTGCATGTAAGTTAAATAAGCAGGGTGACAATATACAGCCTTGACGTACTCCTTTTCCTATTTGGAACCAGTCTGTTGTTCCATGTCCAGTTCTCACTGATGCTTCCTGACCTGCATATAGGTTTCTTAAGAGGCAGGTTAGGTTTCTTAAGAGGCAGGACGCATGCATCCTCCACTAGCAAGCCAGGGCTGAGCAGGGAGGCGCAGGCTGCATTGCTTAGAGTAAGGACCAGGACTGAATGCCCTGAGGACAAGCTGAGGGAACTAACTTGGGATAGCAAACCAGACTGTGGGATAGCTACCACACAAAAAGCCCTAACCTAAGACACCACCAGGCCTGCTCAGAGAACAAAGGACCAAGCAGAGCTAGCCGGCTGCAGACCGGCCCATCCCCTCCCGGTGACAGGCAGGCAAGGACAACCAGAGCTGGAAGGGGGAAATCGCAGCCCCAGAGAGGCATTATCTACCAAGTTGCAAGCAGGCTTCATTGCTAACCAAGATTTCTTGGGATTCTGGACAGTGAACATCCGCCTGAGAAGGTGCGCAAGTTGTACAACCAGAAAACCTAGTGGCAGGGATGGGGGAGGTGATAAGTCACAGCAACCGCACTCGTCAAACACCTGGTCATCGGAGCTGCTCAGACCTGGCAAGGGGACAAAACACAGGCCCAACCGAGTGTGTGCCTTTGAGAAGTACCCGAGTACCTGAACTTGAGTGACTTAGACCTGGAAGCTGCATACAACCCAGGGCCGGCCTCAGACTGTTCCCGGCAAAGCAACCTACAGCCTAAGCAGTGTAGACAGGGAAAGCACACATGCCGTGAGCAAGGTCAAACCCAGTGTGGCCAAGACACTGCGAGCACATGCCAGTGTTATTTGTTTGCAGCGTCCCTCCCTCCTCACAGCAGGACTGAACAAGTGAGCCTAAAAAAGTTCCACCACCGCCCTCTTGTGTCAGGGCGGAAATTAGACACTGAAGAGACCAGCAAACAGAAGAAGCTAAAACACAGGAAACCTCCTTGGGAGTGACAAGAGCAATAGATTAAAACCCTGTAGTTAGTACCGACTACATAGGAAGGGGCCTACAGATCTCGAAAAATATAAGCCACATCAAGGAACTATCTGAAAATGAACTGACCCCACATTGCCCACAATAACACCAGAGAAAGTCCTAGATTTATTTTTACTATTTTTTCTATCATTCTTTAATTTTTTTTAATTTTTTTCTATTTTTAAGTTCTCTATTACTCCTTTAATTTTCATTTTTATAACCTACTATTAATTTCCAAAAAAAAGAGACCCTATTTTTTAAAGCAAACTTCTTATTATACTTTTTGTGACCTTGTTTTTTCATATTGTATTTTTGAAAATCCAACTTCTACTCTAGATTTTTAATCTTTGCTTTTTGGTATTTGTTATCAATTTTGTACCTTTAAGAACCCAATCTTCAGTACCCATTTTTACTTGGGAGTGAGATTACTGGCTTTACTGCTCTCTCCTCTTTTGGACTCTCCTTTTTCTCGACCAGGTCGCCTCTATCTCCTACCTGCCCCTTCTCTTCTCTACCCAACTCTGTGAATCTCTTTATGTGTTCCGGATGGTGGAGAACACTTAGAGAACTGATTACTGGCTGGATCTGTCTCTCTCCTTTTGATTCCCCCCTTTATCTCCTGGCCACCTCTGTCTCCTTCCTCCCTCTTCTCTTCTCTGTGTAACTCCGTCAACATCTCTGAGCAGTCCAGACTGTGGAGCGCACATAAGGAAGTGAAAACTGGCTAGCTTGCTCTCTCCTCTTTTGATTCCACCTCATCTTATGCAGGTCACCTGTATCTCCCTCCTCCCTCCTCTCTTCTCCATGTAACTCTGTGAACCTCTATGGGTATCCCTCACTGTGGAGAAACTTTTCACCTTTAACCTAGATGTTTTATCAATGGTGCTGTATAGATGGAGAAGTCTTGAGGCTACTGTAAAAATAAGACTGAAAACCAGAAGCAGGAGGCTTAAGTCCAAATCCTGAGAACACCAGAGAATTCCTGACTCCAGGTAACATTAATCGACAGGAGCTCATCAAACGCCTCAATACCTACACTGAAACCAAGCACCACCCAAGGGCCAACAAGTTCCAGAGCAAGACATACCACGCAAATTCTCCAGCAACACAGGAACATAGCCCTGAGCTTTAATATACAGGCTTCCCAAAGTCACTCCGAACCCACTGACATCTCATAACTCATTACTGGACACTTCATTGGACTCCAGAGAGAAGAAATCCAGCTCCAACCACCAATACACCAACACAAGCTTCCCTAACCAGGAAACCTTGACAAGCCACCTGTAGAACCCCATCCACAGTGAAGAAACTTCACAATAAAGAGAACTCCAGAAAGGCCACCCCAAACACAGCAATATAAACAAGATGAAAAGACAGAGGAATACCCAGCAGGTAAAGGAACAGGATAAATGCCCACCAAACCAAACAAAAGAGGCAGAGATAGGGAATCAACCTGAGAAAGAATTCCAAATAATGATAGTGAAAATGATCCAAAATCTTGAAAACAAAATGGAATCACACATAAACAGCCTGGAGACAAGGATTGAGAAGATGCAAGAAAGGTTTAACAAGGACCTAGAAGAAATAAAAAAAAAGAGTCAATATATAATGAATAATGCAATAAATGACATCAAAAACACTCCGAAGGGAAGAAATAGTAGAATAATGGAGGCAGAAGATAGGATTAGTCAAGTAGAAGACAGAATAGTAGAAATAAATGAATCAGAGAGGAAAAAAGAAAAATGAATTAAAAGAAATGAGGACAATCTCAGAGACCTCTGGGACAATGTTAAACGCCCCAACATTCGAATCATAGCAGTCCCAGAAGAAGAAGACGAAAAGAAAGACCATGAGAAAATACTTGAGGAGATAATAGTTGAAAACTTCCCTAAAATGGGGAAGGAAATAATCACCCAAGTCCACGAAACCCAGAGAGTCCCAAACAGGATAAACCCAACGTGAAACACCCCAAGACACATATTAATCAAATTAATAAAGATCAAACACAAAGAACAAATAATAAAACCAGCAAGGGAAAGACAACAAATACACACAAGGGGATTCCCATAAGGATAACAGCTGATCTTTCAATAGAAACTCTTCAGGCCAGGAGGGAATGGCAGGACATACTTAAAGTGATGAAAGAAAATAACCTACAGCCCAGATTACTGTACCCAGCAAGGACCTCATTCAAATATGAAGGAGAAATCAAAAGCTTCACAGACAAGCAAAAGCTGAGAGAATTCAGCACCACCAAACCAGCTCTCCAACAAATGCTAAAGGATATTCTCTAGACAGGAAACACAAAAAGGGCATATAAACTTAAACCAAAAACAATAAAGTAAATGGCAACGGGATCATACTTATCAATAATTACCTTAAACGTAAATGGATTGAATGCCCCAACCAAAAGACGAAGACTGGCTGCATGGATACAAAAACAAGACCCCTATATATGTTGTCTACAAGAGACTCACCTCAAAATAAGGGACACATACAGACGGAAAGTGAAGGGCTGGAAAAAGATATTCCATGCAAATAGAGACCAAAGGAAAGCAAGAGTACCGATACTCGTATCAGATAAAATAGACTTCAAAAAAAAGGCTGTGAAAAGAGACAAAGAAGGACACTACATAATGATCAAAGGACAAATCCAAGAAGAAGATATAACAATTATAAATATATATGCACCCAACATAGGAGCACCACAATATGTAAGACAAACGCTAACAAGTATGAAAGGGGAAATTAACAATAACACAATAATAGTGGGAGACTTTAATACCCCACTCACACCTATGGATACATCAACTAAAAAGAAAATTAACAAGGAAATACAAACTTTAAATGATACCATAGACCAGTTAGACCTAATTGATATCTATAGGACATTTCACCCCAAAACAATGGATTTCACCTTTTTCTCAAGTGCACACGGAACCTTCTCCAGGATAGATCACATCCTGGGCCATGGATAAATTCTAGCCTTGGTAAATTCAAAAAAACTGAAATCACTCCAAGCATCTTTTCTGACCATAATGCAGTAAGATTAGATCTCAATTACAGGAGAAAAACTATTAAAAATTCCAACATATGGAGGCTGAACAACACGCTGCTGAATAATCAAAAAATCACAGAAGAAATCAAAAAAGAAATCAAAATATGCATAGAAACAAATGAAAATGAAAACACAACAACCCAAAACCTCTTGGACACTGTAACAGCAGTGCTAAGGGGAAGGTTCATAGCAATACAGGCACACCTCAAGAAAAAAGAAAAAGTCACATAAATAACCTAACTCAACACGTAAAAAAACTAGAAAAGGAAGAAATGAAGAACCCCAGGGTTAGTAGAAGGAAAGAAATATTAAAAATTAGGGCAGAAATAAATGCAAAAGAAACAAAAGACACCATAGCAAAAATTAACAAAACCAAAAGCTGGTTCTTTGAGAGGATAAATAAAATTGACAAACCATTAGCCAGACTCATCAAGAAACAAAGGGAGAAAAATCAAATAAACAAAATTAGAAATGAAAATGGAGAGATCACAACAGACAACACAGAAATACAAAGGACCATAAGAGACTACTATCAGCAATTATATGCCAATAAAATGGACAACGTGGAAGAAATGGACAAATTCTTAGAAAAGTACAACTTTCCAAAACTGAACCAGGAAGAAATAGAAAATCTTAACAGACCCATCACAAGCACGGAAATTGAAATTGTAATCAGAAATATTCCAGCAAACAAAAGCCCAGGTCCAGACGGCTTCACAGCTGAATTCTACCAAAAATTTCGAGAAGGGCTAACATCTATTATACTCAAACTCTTCCAGAAAATTGCAGAGGAAGGTAAACTTCCAAACTCATTCTATGAGGCCACCATCACCCTAATACCAAAACCTGACAAAGATGTCACACAAAAAAGAAAACTACAGGCCAATATCACTGATGAACATAGATGCAAAAATCCTCAACAAAATTCTAGCAATCAGAATCCAACAACATTAAAAAGATCATACACCATGACCAAGTGGGCTTTATCCCAGGGATGCAAGGATTCTTCAAAATCCGCAAATCAATCAATGTCATTCACCACATTAACAAATTGAAAAATAAAAGCCATATGATTATCTCAATAGATGCAGAGAAACCTTTGACAAAATTCAACATCCATTTATGATAAAAAAAAAATCTCCAGAAAGCAGGAATAGAAGGAACATACCTCAACATAATAAAAGCTATATATGACAAACCCACAGCAAACATTATCCTCAATGGTGAAAAACTGAAAGCATTTCCCCTAAAGTCAGGAACAAGACAAGGGTGCCCACTCTCACCACTACTATTCAACATAGTTTTGGAAGTTTTGGCCACAGCAATCAGAGCAGAAAAAGAAATAAAAGGAATCCAGATTGCAAAAGAAGAAGTAAAATTCTCTCTGTTTGCAGAGGACATGATTCTATACATAGAAAACACTAAAGACTCCACCAGAAAATTACTAGAATTAATCAATGAATATAGTAAAGTTGCAGCATATAAAATCAACACACAGAAATCCCTTGCATTCCTATACACTATTAACGTGAAAATAGAAAGAGAAATTAAGGAAACAATTCCATTCACCACTGCAATGAAAAGAATAAAATACTTAGGAATATATCTACCTAAAGAAACTAAAGACTCATATATATAGAAAACTATAAAACACTGGTGAAAGAAATCAAAGAGGACACAAACAGATGGAGAAACAGATTGTGTTCATGGATTGGAAGAATCAATATAGTGAAAATGAGTATACTACCCAAAGCAATCTATAGATTCAATGCAATCCCTATCAAGCTACCAATGGTATTTTTCACAGAGCTAGAACAAATAATTTCAAGATGTGTATGGAAATACAAAAAACCTCGAATAGCCAAAGCAATCTTGAGAAAGAAGAATGGAACTGGAAGAATCAACCTGCCTGACTTCAGGCTCTACTACAAAGCCACAGTTATCAAGACAGTATGGTACTAGCACAAAGACAGACATATAGATCAATGGAACAAAATAGAAAGCCCAGAGATAAATCCACACACATATGGACACCTTATCTTTGACAAAGAGGCAAGAACATACAATGGAGAAAAGACAATCTCTTTAACAAGTGGTGCTGGGAAAACTGCTCAACCACTTGTAAAAGAACGAAACTAGAACACTTTCTAACACCATACACAAAAATAAACTCAAATGGATTAAAGATCTCAACGTAAGACCAGAAACTATAAAACTCCTAGAGGAGAACATAGATAGGCAAAACACTCTCCGACATAAATCACAGCAGGATTCTCTATGACCCACCTCCCAGAATACTGGAAATAAAAGCAAAATTAAACAAATGGAACCTAATTAAAAATAAAAACTTCTGCACAACAAGAATACACAGAAGAACTGTACAAAAAATATCTTCACGACCCAGATAATCATGATGATGCGATCACTAATCTAGAGCCAGACATCCTGGAATGTGAAGTCAAGTGGGCTTTGGAAAGTATCATTATGAACAAAGCTAGTGGAGGTGATGGAATTCCAGTGGAGCTGTTTCAAATCCTGAAAGATGATGCTGGGAAAGTGGTGCACTCAATATGCCAGCAAATTTGGAAAACTCAGCAGTGGCCACAGGACTGGAAAAGGTCAGTTTTCATTCCAATCCCAAAGAAAGGCAATGCCAAAGAATGCTCACACTACTGCACAATTGCACTCATCTCACATGTTAGTAAAGTAATGCTCAAAATTCTCCAAGCCAGGCTTCAGCAATACATGAACCGTGAACTTCCTGATGTTCAAGCTGGTTTTACAAAAGGCAGAGCTACCAGAGATCAAATTGCCAACATCCACTGGATCATGAAAAAAGCAAGAGAGTTCCAGAAAAACATCTATTTCTGCTTTATTGACTATGCCAAAGCCTTTGACTGTGTGGATCACAAGAAACTGTGGAAAATTCTGAAAGAGATGGGAATACCAGACCACCTAACCTGCCTCTTGAGAAATCTGTATGCAGGTCAGGAAGCAACAGTTCGAACTGGACATGGAACAACGGACTGGTTCCAAATAGGAAAAGGAGTACGTCAAGGCTGTATATTGTCACCCTGCTTATTTAACTTATATGCAGAGTACATCATGAGAAATGCTGGACTGGAAGAAACACAAGCTGCAATCAAGATTGCCAGGAGAAATATCAATTACCTCAGATATGCAGATGATACCACCCTTATGGCAGAAAGTGAAGGGGAACTAAAAAGCCTCTTGATGAAAGTGAAAGAGGAGAGTGAAAAAGTTGGCTTAAAGCTCAACATTCAGAAAATGAAGATCATGGCATCCGGTCCCATCACTTCATGGGAAATAGATGGGGAAACAGTGGAAACAGTGTCAGACTTTATTTTTTGGGCTGCAAAATCACTGCAGATGGTGATTGCAGCCATGAAATTAAAAGACACTTACTCCTTGGAAGAAAAGTTATCACCAACCTAGATAGTATATTCAAAAGCAGAGACATTACTTTGCTGACGAAGGTCCATCTAGTCAAGGCTATGGTGTTTCCTGTGGTCATGTACAGTTGTGAGTTGGACGAAGAAGGCTGAGCGCTGAAGAACTGATGCTTTTGAACTGTGGTGTTGCAGAAGACTCTTGAGAGTCCCTTGGACTGCAAGGAGATCCAACCAGTCATTCTGAAGGAGATCAGCCCTGGGATTTCTTTGGAAGGAATGATGCTAAAGCTGAAACTCCAGTACTTTGGCCACCTCATGCGAAGAGTTGACTCATTGGAAAAGACTCTGATGCTGGGAAGAATTCGGGGCAGGAGGAGAAGGGGACGACAGAGTATGAGATGGCTGTATGGCATCACTGACTCGATGGACGTGAGTCTGAGTGAACTCCGGGAGTTGGTGATGGACAGGCAGGCCTGGCATGCTGTGATTCATGGGTTCCAAAGAGTCAGACACACCTGAGCTACTGAACTGAACTGAACTGCACAACAAAGGAAACTATAAGCAAAGTGAAAAGACAGCCATTGGAATGGGAGAAAATAATAGCCAATGAAGCAACTGACAAACAACTAATCTCAAAAATATACAAGCAACTGCTGCAGCTCAATTCCAGAAAATAAAAGACCCAATCAAAAAATGGGCCAAAGAACTAAACAGACATTTCTCCAAAGAAGACGTACAGATGGCTAACACGTGAAAAGATGCTGAACATCACTCATTATTAGAGAAATGCAAATTAAAACCATAATGGAGTACCATTTCACACCAGTCAGAATGGCTGCGATCCAAAAGTCTATAATCAATAAATGCTGGAGAGGATGTGGGGAAAAGGGAACCCTCTTACACTGTTGGTGGGAATGCAAACTAGTACAGCCACTATGCAGAACAGTGTGGAGATTCTTTAGAAAACTGGAAATAGAACTGCCATTCAACCCAGCAATCCCACTGCTGGGCATACACACCGAGGAAACCAGAATTGAAAGAGACACATGTACCCCAACATTCATCGCAACACTGTTTATAATAGCCAGGACTTGGAAGAAACCTAGATGTCCATCAGCAGACGAATGGAATAGAAAGCTGTGGTACATATACACAATGGAGTGTTACTCAGCCATTAAAAAGAATACATTTGAATCAGTTCTAATGAGGTAGATTAGAACTAATGATTAGTTCTAATGAACTGGAGCCTATTATACAGAGTGAAGTAAGCCAGAAAGAAAAACACCAATACAGTATGCTAATGCATATATATGGAATTTAGAAAGATGGTAACAATAACCATGTATGCGAGACAGCAAAAGAGACACAGATGTATAGAACAGTCTTTTGGACTCTGTTGGAGAGGGTGAGGGTGGGATGATCTGGGAGAATGACACTGAAACATGTATAATATCATATGTGAAACGAATCGCCAGTCCAGGTTCAATGTATGCTACAGGATGCTCGGGGCTGGCACACTGGGATGACCCAAAGGGATGGTATGGGGAGGGAGGAGGGAGGGGGGTTCAGGATGGGGAACATGTGTACACCTGTGCTGGATTCATGCTGATATATGACAAAACCAATACAATATTGTAAAGTAATTAGCCTCTAATTAAAATAAATTTATATTAAAAATAAATAAATAAAAATAAATCAGTTGGTTCGGAGAATTGAAAACAAAAAAAACTCATGTAGCTATGAATTAAGACAAGGAAGTCCCGTGAAACCTTATCACATAAACTGCTTAAAAGTTGCAGGGAAGAATAAACTGATACAAAATTAGTTCAAGAAAATTCAGTAACATTGCTAACATTGCTAATTTAATTGCCAGAATTCAATTCTCTCAAAAACTCAAATCATTCCTTGACTGTACACTAATAGATTTAACATATGTATTTCCTTAAAGTAATCTGCAATGAATAGATTCACACACTCAGAAAGACTTATCTTTTCTTTTCTGACTTAAATAATCAGGCACCCCAGCATGCACTCACACAAACCTTTGGACAAACATATCGATATGTATTATATTTAAATAGCTATATATATATATTTACACGTGTGTTATAAATTCTTCTTAAGCATGCATACACATAGAGGGGCTATCATATTTACTAGAACCAAAATTTTAGGGGTTAGCCTTTTCAACAAAATCTATGGTTAAGAAGAAAACTGAAATTCAATGGGAAAAAAATGAACAAAAACATTCTCAAGACCAAGAGAAAGCCACAAAAAATTATTTTGAAAAATATTTATCAGAAAAGATATAAGAAGGTTATAAGGACTGATTGCACCTTTTATCTTCTATATTTTACTACAAATAAGGTCCCCTCAAGCCAAAGAAATACATATAAAACACGTGTATTTTTTAACTGCTTTATGTTTTTTATGTATTGTTAAAGGACTTGAAAAATACAATCTGAAAACTATACTGCAATGAATTCTAGTTATATCTATAAATTTAAGCCCTAATTTTAAAAAGCCAAAATTCATAATTCTAAATGTGTTTTTTCAAAACATGTTTTATTTCAAAATGCAATAGCCTTTATTTTTTAATGATTACATTTTAGATAAGTATTTGAAGTCAGTTTCCTGCTTTGCAACATCAATTTTTAAAAAGCTATGGGTCTTATGTGAAGGAATATAAATTAATGCTAGTCCCCACTGGTGGATTTGAATATATAACTTGCTATTTAAAGAAAATAACATGTAATAAACTTCCTAAGAAGTTAGATTCAAAATAACAGCATGGATTCCATTCTCATTCCATACCTTTACTTTTGCATCAATGCTAAATTTTTCTTTTCTCCAATGTGCTTCCTGCTTCCTCAGTTTCTCCAGCTCATTTAGCAACTCAGTGCAGTGGGTACTTAATTTCTCATTTTCCTCCTTCAGATTTTTTATAACCAGCCTGTTTTGCTCTTCCTTATTCTGCACACACTCCTTAGTGTCCCGTAGAATAGTACCACAAGGGCCGATACACAAAAAAACAAACAAACAAAAAAGCTGAGAAATAATCTGCAAATACAAACTGTGCAATTTTACCCTCCCAGAAGCTTCTTCTATATTTGATGGCCAAGGTCACCTGTATACTTTCATTGGCCTCTTTTCATGCAGGTGGATGGGTCATATTTTTTCACTGGATGACAGCTTTGATGAGTACACATTTGCAAAGAGCCCATTAATTGATCAAGCTGCCTTTGATGCTGTCCCCAGCTATTTTTGAGACCCACACAGACATAGCCTCCCAGACCTGGGTTTTATCAATTAATAATGCCAGTCCCATCAGAATCTAATTACAAGAAGCCACATATTCACACTCCTACTTTCTTAGCTCCATTTCCATCATTAACTATTTATCGGAAAGTTATAAAGCTTAGAGTCTGAGCTTTAAAGTATCTTTCTCAGAGTTTTTTCATGTGAGAAAACTGTATGGTACAGCAGGGCCTAAGGCAATTTTTCCTCCAAGCTTGTCACTTCCTGTGCCACAAAGGCTGACAAAGCTTAAAGTAGGACTTCAAAGAAATAGTAGTACAAAACTATGTACAAGTCAACACACCTTAAGTTCTTGACTTTTATCTTTATATTTCTTCTGCAAGTCACCGAATTCCTTCCTTAAGAAAGCATTTTCTTCATCTACTGAAATCTTCCGTTTTACAAGGTCATTTATTTCCTGTGTTAGTCCTGATTCTCTCTGGAAAAAAAGCAAAATTACTGATAAATTGGCATTTCTAAGAAAAGATAATTTCATATGAAAAGTTTGAGACTCTGATTGGTAATATTAGAATTAACTAGCTTTCATAATAACATCCATCATCATAATTTCTCATTTCCTGTAACATGCCCAGAAACTGTCACGTAAAATGTGCAAACATGTGCCTAGTTACTAGTTTAAAATGAAGTACACATACAAACTGGACACCAAATATTCAACCTTATACAGAAAGCAACTTTTTGGATTTAGTTGTGCAACAGGAAAAAAAAAACAAAATTTTACAAAATATTCTAATTAAAGAAAAGGCATATGTAGCTAAAATAAGAATTACCTTCTGTCTAAAACATTTTTTTATAAAAACAGTTGTGAAAGCATGAACAATTTTAAAGAATGAAAAACACTAAGTCTGTTTTGATACCCAAAATATCCTGCTGTGTAGAAAGATATTTAAAATATTAAAACTGCCATAATTTTTAACCGAATATACTTCTCACCTACCAGAAATATCTAAATCTAATTGAAGGATGTATCCATGACTCATTTCTTAAGTTTCTCTCCTTTCTAATCTTTACAGCTTTTCCCTCAGAAATCTTACCCACTCTCCTGGCTACTGGTCTCCTCTCTGTCTAAAAGACTACCCAATCCATAACCTGGCCCTAACTCTCTTTCAACTACCAATCCCACGTTTTCAGTTTTCTGTAAAAATACCTCCATTTTAATTATCTACTGCCATCTCAAACCAACATGCTAAAACTGATATCCATGCCCTAATACTGACTCTTTGCCAAACTTATTCAACTTTTGTCAACCCACTTATTTTTAAAACTAATATTTGAATCTATTCTTCCTAAGTTTCCTTGCACTGTTTAATTTAGGATTTCCATTTTATTTAAATATTATCAAATTCACATTTGATATGTAGTTATATCTTTATTTTATATAGCAAGAACTATAATATTTTGATACTTTTTATTAGAGTATAGTTGATTTACAACGTATTCTTAGCTTCTGCTGTACAGTAAAGTGAAGATTAGAGATACCAAGGGAACATTTCATGCACAGATGGGCTCAATAAAGGACAGAAATGGTATGGACCTAACAGAAGCAGAAGATATTAAGAAGAGGTGGCAAGAATACACAGAAGAACTGTACAAAAAAGAACTTCACGACCAAGATAATCACGATGGTGTGATCATTCACCTAGAGCCAGACATCCTGGAATGTGAAGTCAAGTGGGCTTTAGAAAGCATCATTACGAACAAAGCTAGTGGAGGTGATGGAATTCCAGTTGAGCTATTTCAAATCCTGAAAAGATGATGCTGTGAAAGTGGAAAAGGTCAGTTTTCATTCCAATCCCAAAGAAAGGCAATGCCAAAGAATGCTCACACTACCGCACAACTGCACTCATCTCACAAGCTAGTAAAGTAATGCTCAAAATTCTCCAAGCCAGGCTTCAGCAATACGTGAACCGTGAACTTCCTGATGTTCAAGCTGGTTTTAGAAAAGGCAGACAAACCAGAGATCAAATTGCCAACATTCGCTGAATCATCGAAAAAAGCAAGAGAGTTCCAGAAAAATATCTATTTCTGCTTTATCCACTATGCCAAAGCCTTTAACTGTGTGCATCACAAGAAACTGTAGAAAATTCTGAAAGAGATGGGAATACCAGACCACCGGACCTGCCTCTTGAGAAATCTGTATGCAGGTCAGGAAGCAACAGTTAGAACTGGACATGGAACAACAGACTGGTTCCAAATAGAAAAAGGAGCACGTCAAGGGTGTATATTGTCACCCTGCTTCTTTAACTTTTATGCAGACTACATCATGAGAAATGCTGGGCTGGAAGAAGCACAGGCTAGAATCAAGGTTGCCGGGAGAAATATCAATCACCTCAGATATGCAGATGACACCACCCTTATGGCAGAAAGTGAAGAGGAACTATAAAGCCTCTTGATGAAAGTGAAAGAGGAGAGTGAAAAAGTTGGCTTAAAGCTCAACATTCAGAAAACAAAGATCATGGCATCTGGTCCCATCACTTCATGGGAAATAGATGGGTAAACATTGGAAACAATGGCTGACTTTATTTTGGGGGGCTCCAAAATCACTGCAGATGGTGATTGCAGCCATGAAATTAAAAGATGCTTACTCCTTGGAATGAAAGTTATGACCAACCTAGATAGCATATTCAAAAGCAGAGACACTACTTTGCCAGCAAAGGTCCATCTAGTAAAGGCTATGGTTTTTCCAGTATGTATGGATATGAGAGTTGGACTGTGAAGAAAGCTGAGTGCCAAAGAATTAATGCTTTTAAACGGTGGTGTTGGAGAAGACTCTTTAGAGTCCCTTGGACTGCAAAGAGATCCAACCAGTACATTCTGAAGATCAGTCCTGGGTGTTCATTGGAAGGACTGATGCTAAAAAGCTGAAATGCCAATACTTTGGCCACCTCATGAGAAGAGTTGACTCATTGGAAAAGACTCTGATGCTGGGAAGGATTCGGGGCAGGAGGAGAAGGGGATGACAGAGGATGAGATGACTGGATGGCATCACCAATTCGATGGACGTGGGTTTGGGTGAACTCTGGGAGCTGGTGATGGACAGGGAGGCCTGGCATGTTGCGATTCATGGGGTCACAAAGAGCTGGACACGACTGAGCAACTTAACTGAACTGAACTGATACTGGGTTGTGCAGTAAAATGTAGTTTTCTCAGTGTAGGGATCATATGAATGAAACGTTGTTCTTGATTTATACTTAGAGGTGACATTACTTGTCCATAGGCCAACTGAACTTCTAGAGTTCTCATAGCTCCACATCTGTACCAATAAGACATTCAGGCTTGGTAACATTTTACAAATTAAGTATAAATGGCACCTCAACATAGTTTTAATTTTTATTGCCTATTTTAATTATTAGGGCATATCAAAATGTGTTTGACAGCAATCAAACAGCAGAAAAATAAATGCACAAACATCTACAGTTTATAACCTATTTTTCTATTCTCATCTAAGTCTCAGCCTCTTTCAAGGTTCAATTTTCACCTCCTCCATGAAGCCTTTCTAACTATCACAGTAATTTCAGCTATTTCAAAGTTTCTGTATTGCCTACACTATTCATTTGGCACATATTACCTAGAGCTGCTAATTATCTATATACTCATACTATCTCCCAAACTAAATTATAGTAAATGTTTATGAATGAGATTCACACTGATAAATTCAATCATATGAACACTAAGACACTGAAATATCTACAGGCCTATCCTTTGAAAGGAGAGTTAACAAAAATTAAGCATCCTCATCTATCCTTGAGATTATTTAGACTTTAGAAAGGTGAGGTACTAGACCAAATGATTTAAGGTTTAGAAGAATTTGCCCATTAATGTGAGCTAAACCTAACAGGAATAAACAATATGCTGCTGCTGCTGCTGCTAAGTTGCTTCAGTCAAGTCCACCTCTGTGCGACCCCATAGACAGCAGCCCACCAGGCTCCTCTGTCCCTGGGATTCTCCAGGCAAGAATACTAGAGTGCATTGCCACTTCCTTCTCCAATGCATGAAAATGAAAAGTGAAAGGGAAGTCGCTCGGTCATGTCCAACTCTTCGTGACCCCATGGACTGTAGCCTACGAGGCTCCTCCATTCATGGGATTTTCCAGGCAAGAGTACTGGTGTGGGTTGCCATTTCCTTCTCTGAATAAACAACATAAATGACAGCAATGACAAGTCCTTTCATGAAAGTTATTTAATAATCGAAAAGTTGGCATTTGAATGAATTTAGTAATCTACAGGACATATATAGACTTAATCTTTAAATAAAAACAATAATACAGTAGGAACTTAGTAGACCAAAGCCATCATATTTTGAGGGCTTCTCTGGTGGCTCAGATGGTAAAGAAGCTGCCTGAGTCAGGAGACCCAGGTTCATATTTTGATAATTAGTTTGATAAATGATTTTATATATCATCAATCATTAAAGTAATAAGTTAAACACAGATGTATTCCTAATGGAAGAGAATTGATAAACTCTCAAAGATCTGTTAAATTTTACTCAAAATATTTTCCTAATAAAATGTACCCTCAGTGATCTAGTTTTTGTAATGGAAGTGACAGTCACTTAGTCATGTCCGACTCTCTGTAACCCCATGGACTATGCAGTCCATGGAATTCTCCAGGCCAGAATACAGGAGTGGATAGCCGTTCCCTCTTCAGGGGATATTCCCAACACAGGGATCAAACCCAGGTCTCCCACATTGCATGCAAATTCTAAAACAGCTAAGCCACCAGGGAAGCCCAAGAATACTAGAGTAGGTAGCCTATACCTTCTCTAGCAGATCTTCCCAACCCAGGAAGCGAACCAAGGTCTCCTGCATTGTAAGCAGATTCTTTACCAACTGAACTACTACGGAAGCCTTAGCACAAGTATATATAGTTACAATTCATTGTTTTTCTTTTCCTTTTTAGTGAACTATAGTTGATTTATACTAAATTCTATAAGTTTTAGATATATAACATGATTTCACAATTTTAAAGGTTATGTTCCATTTATAGTTATTTGAAATGCTATATTCCCTCTGCTATATAATATATCCTTATAGCTTATTTACTTTACACATAGTAGTTTGTACCTTTTAATCCCCTTCTCCTATCTTGTCCCTTCCCACTTTGCTCTCCCCACTGGTAACTACTAGTTTGTTCTCCATATTTGTGAGTCTGCTTCTTTTTTGTTATAGTCACTAGTTTGTTTTATTGTTCAGATTCCACATATAAGTGACACTGTACAGTATTTATCTTTCTCTGACTTATTTCACTAAACATTAATAACCCTCCAAGTCCTAAATTTAGCTTCATGAAACCTTTTCAACAAATTTTTCTGGATAGAATAAAGTACATTCTTAATGGTCCGGCTTGAGTTAATATTAAAATAGCAAATTGAACTCAGAGGAACCATAAAGCATAAAGGGTGACAAGAGAAAGTATGGCTGGAACAAATTATTTATTATGGATAAGCCCTGAAATGAATAATTCAAATCATGGTCAAAGGAAGTCTATACAGTAAGAAGAGAATGATAGCGGGTATGAATTAGGAAAAGAGTGGGGTGTGATGGCAGTGGTTCAAAAGACCTAAAATTCTATAAAATAATACTTGAGCATAGTTAATATATTACTTATATGACCTACTTAAAAATGTACATAAAGAGTTTAATGAAAAACAGAGAAATAACGATATCAGTACAACTAAAACAAAGGTAAACGGATAAAAGGGAACGGGTGAGAGAATTAAATGTAATTGAGAACTGAAACTTATTTCTGAGCTTCCTAGAAGGAAAGAAAAAACGGAAACTCAATGTTTTAAAATCATCTCATTAAATACAGCAAGTTATTAGCAGACTCGAGTTATCTAATGCAATACTTGAAGGAAAATTTATTGCAAGATTTACTTTATAACTAGCAGTGACAAAGCTAAAGCACAGTCTTACCAAAAGAAGTTACATGGCATTTTTCTACACTATTATCAATAAAGCACATAATAGAATTAGATTGTTCTATGAAAGTTTTTCAGCAACTAGCTAAAAAATTGTGTGTATAACTTTCTAGTAGTTTGACTAGATATATGGTTAAGGAATAAGCATTCTTGTTACTCTATTCCATAGACTACAAGTTTAGAAAAGTTAAGAACTATTTAACATTAATTGATGGAACAATAAATACATGATGAAGGAACTTCTGGCTTCCAGCACTGGATGCAGTAAGTTGGAGGTTGTCTCTCCTATTCATGCAACATGAAAAAAGTTGAACAAACTGAAAATCAGCAACTCTTCTTAGAATCATCAGAGAACTGAGGTCATAGGGCAAATTGCTATTCCCCAAACTAGAGAGACAGACAGATACAGAGAATCACAATTTACCAGAGCAAAATCCCTGAAGCAAGAAAACTCCATAGAAACCAGTACCAAGAGTAGGAACCCAAATCTGCAATTAACGAATCATTGGAGGATAAGTGTGGACGTGCATGAGAGTTAAAAATGTCCTGGAGGGCCTGGTCGTAGAGGGGTTCCTATACTTTCATGAGTTTTACATAGAGAACACTATTAGGTTGTCACAGTGAGGATCAGAGAGAAATATCTTCCTGCTCTCTGCAGGAGGAGAGGGAACATAGACATTTAAAAATATGACCTAAGGACATAATTCTTAACAAGAACTACCCTCAAGAGAAAATTATTTTACTAGAGTCTGCTGGGATTTTACCAGAGACTAACCAACCCAAATGAAGTTAAATGCCCAACTCCAATACCCTTGAGCCTTCCAATCTTTCCTAAAGGGGGAAAAAAAAAAACTGAGACACACTTATGAAGGTCAGACCTAGGGGCACAAGATCACAAAAAGACTGAGACCTAAACATAAAACTATGGAGTACTTTCACTCCCCGAGACACCTCACAAACTACATCAATAGGCTTCTGTATAATAACAAGGGAATGCAACGGAAAGAACTGGTTGTTTCAAATGATATTTAAGAAGTTTCTCAAGACACCCAAAAAAAAAAATACCAAAGCAAAGTTGAGCCTGTGCTCAAAGAACAGTAAACACAGCCTAAACCCTAGGCCTATTTCTCTCAGTATATTTTACTCGTTTGGTTAATTTTGTGTCAACTTGGCTAATACACTGTACCCACGATATCTAGTTCTTAAGGAAACACCAATCTAGATACTGCTGTGAAAGTGTTTTTGTCATAGATGTGATTATCATTTAAATCAGTAGACTTGAGTAAAGGAGATAACCCCTCCATAATGTGAGTAAGTCTCATCTGGTCAATTGAAGACCTTAAGAAAGAGGACTATTCATCTGAGAAAGAAGGAATTTTGCCACCAGCATACTTTTGGACTCAGATGCTGTATCAACTCTTCCCTGGGTCTCCAGTTTGCTGTGTAGAATTCAGATTTGCCAACCCACAGCTACATGCATTAATGCATCCTCAGTCGCTCAGTCATGTCCAACTCTTTGTGATCCCATGGATTGCAGCCTGGCAGGCTCCTCTTCTTTCCAAGCAAGAATACTAGAGCAGGTTACCATTTCCTACTCCAGGGGATCTTCCTGACCCCAGGGATTAAACTTGCATCACTTGTCTTCTGCCTTGGAAGGCAGATTCTTTACCACCGAGCCACCTGGGAAGCCACAACTACATGACACAATGCCTTAAAATCAATTTCTCTGTCTCTGTCTCATGTCTTTGACTACAGACACATAATTAGTTCTGTTTCTCTATGGAACCCTGACTAACAAAGACTTTGGTCCTATTTAGAACTTCAGTCCTAAACTGCAAGGTCTTTGATTCTGAACTTCAATAAGCCTGGAAGCAGATTCTTCCCAAATTAAATCTCCAGATGAAAACATAAATTAATCAAACCTCAATTACAACCTTATATAATAAGGAACAGAGGAAGCACCTAACCTACACCCAGACTGCTGACCCACAGCACCTTAAAAAATATGTGTATTCTTTGCAACTTAATAAATATGTGTATTCTTTTAAGGTTTTAATTTGCTAAACAGCAAGAGAAAAACTAACATACCACAAGGCATTTTCCTATAGAATTTATACTAGAAAATAATAGAGAAAATGGATGTAAACCATAAACACTTGAAATCTTGACAGTATAAAAAATATAACCAAATAATGCTAATAACAGGAAATTAAGTCCTCCAATTACTCTCTGTAAGTTCACTTTAAAATGCAGGAGAAAGGATGAATAAGTAAAAATATACTAATTTTCTCAAGTTTTTTAAAGTGTGCAGCTGATACTATCTAAATTTTTCAGAATATTCTAGAATAAAGGTATACAGTGTTAAGACAGAAAAATATCACATAATATTTATATGAAGGAACCAAAAAAATGACAAAATGAACTTATTTACAGCACAGAAACTGACTCACAGACATAGAAAACAAACTTATTGTTACTAAAGGGAAAATGGAGGGAGGGATAAATTAGGAGATTTGGATTAACAGATATACACCACTATATATGAAGTAGATACACAAAGACCTATAGGATAGCACAGGAAACTATATTCAATGTCTTATAATAACCTATAATGGAAAAGAATCTGAAAAAGAATACATATACATACATGCATACAAATCTGTGTATAACAATCACTTTGCTGTACACCTGAAGCTAATACAACATTTAAATCAACTATACTTCAATCTAAAAAACTATAGTGTTAAATATTATATACAAAATAATAAATATAATCACTAAAAGAACTCATGTAGTTCTCCTAAACCTTCCAAATTATCAGCATTAGAGTGCATGCACATACACAAAGACACACACACAAATGAAGTGAAAACAACTGGCAAATGCTAAAAAACAAAACAAAATATTAAAACAGAAAGCATAAGATTAACCAGAGAATAAAGATCAAATAAGTATATTAGATCTTAAGCAGATGGAATAAGCTTACCTTTAAAAAGGTAAATACATATATAATTGAGTCAAAACACAAAATCCACCAAGTAGTACAAACAATAGAGTCATCTAAATATGCAATATTAAAGGATAAACAAATATATAACAAATTAATTGAAAGAATGCTAGAGGAAAGATAACAGGTTAAGAAAAAACTAAGATATAATCTGAATGCCTGAAAAGACAAAAAGGTTAGAATAAATGTATTAAATCTGGTTATCTTCTGGAACTCATGGCTTCCTCTTTCAACCAGATCTGTTAACACAATTAAGTTTTCCTGTATTGTGTATTTTAATTTTCTTCTCCATTACTTTCAAATATTTTGGCTAACACTTTTTAAAATGCAAAAATATCCTTCTTTGCACTGTTAAATTTCCTAGTTTGTTTAATTATTTTGTTAGAATTCAGTGATTTCTTAAAATATCACATGCCATTCTATGTGTTACTTTCTAAAATCACTAAAAAATTCATGATTGCTAAATTAAAAATTTTTTCAGAAACCTCATGTTTTGTTTTTTTTTGTAACTTTGTACAGCATTAACCACCTTTTGCTTTGAAATTTTTTCACATCATGAGATACAATATTATACTTCTCTCTTTCTACTTCTCTGAACAATTTTTTTCATCTCTTTTACTAAAATGTGCTTTTCCTCTCATCCATTAATACTATCAGCAAATATCTAGTTCTCAGAATTCTGTTTAAAGTCTTCTCCTTAACTATAACATTAAATATTTTTATATCAAGAAGATAACTCCTTCCCAAGGATTGAATTCACGCTTTTAATAGTTTACTTAAAAATCTCTAAACGGTATTCCCACCAATAGCTAAAATTTTAATTGTCTAAAAGAAGCTCAAAAGTTATCATCATAGTAACTTGTACCTCTTTATAATAACCTTCTTCCTGATAGCAATGCCACTGCTCTCCTGGATTCTCCAGACTGAAAATAAGAGTCACTTTCATATTACTGTCAAGTCCTTATAGTTCTAATTTATATATCTTTAATTCTTGCAAAACTAATAGTTCAGGTTCATGTCATTACTCTGAGACTATGAAATAACCTCCTTACAGATCATTCTACTTTCTGCTTTCCTTTTTCTAACTCTATACTAGATTATTAGTTTTATTTTCACAGATTGCCGCTTAATTAACTTAAGTTAATGAAATGCCTAGATAAATTCCTTTGCCCTCTTAAGTAAAATCCACACTTTTTCATTCAAGCAATTAAGGCCTTTCTTTAATACATGTTCAATATAACATTAGTCTTTTCTCAGCCTACACTCCTACATATTATCTATGAAACAAACTATAAACTTCAGTATCATCCAAAGATATGCTACACTCCTACCTTCTTGAATTTTGCCTGGTGTTTGACATGGGCAAATCCTCCTAAAATCTCTACCTATTAAAATTGTTTGAGTACCTTAAGACTTTGCCACATAATTTAATCTCTCCTTCTTTTGAATCTTAATAGCATTCTGCTTGTGATTCTCTCATGGCACTTATATTGGTTTCATTTAATGTAAGTCACATATTCAAAAATATTTAAAGAACATCTATTATAAATCAGGCAATATGGTAAATATTACATGTTGGGTATAAATGGTCCCCATGCTCATAGAACCTGTAATTTAATGTAGGAGCATATGGTTACTTGCACTTCACTTTTATCCCCACCCAAATGCTCACAGAGACTTAGAAATCCTTTATTAAAGGCAGGAATTTTAATTCTAAATTTTCCAGAGTACCATCACATGATAATATCCACATTAAATACAGCAATTTGTTGAACTGAACTGAAAATATAACCCATAAATCATTTTTAAGATATAAACACACTATTGCACAAAACTATACATGCTTTAGGCTGAGGAATTAAAGGCTCTAAATGACAAATTAAGTGGCCCCCCAAAAAATAAATAATTTCTTTCATGGCATTTAATATTTTATGAAGTAAATCATTCTACTCAAAATGTAAATAATGAAATAATATCTATCCAAGGAAAAGGAAGTAGAAAAGATAAGAATTTAGCAAAGAAAAAGGAAAAATATATTGTCATTTAAGAAAGTCAACACTTCAGAAACGGTATGAACCTAACAGAACAGCAGATATTGAGAAGAGGTGGCAAGAATACACAGAAGAACTATACAAAAAAGATCTTCATGACCCAGATAACCACGAGGATGTGATAACTCACCTAGAGCCAAACATCCTGGGATGCGAAGTCAAGTGGGCCTAGGAAGCAGCACTACGAACACAGCAGTGGAGGTGATGGCATTCCAGTTGAGCTGTTTCAAATCCTAAAAGGTGATACTGTGAAAGTGCTATACTCAATATGCCAGCAAATTTGGAAAACTTA
Organism: Budorcas taxicolor; assembly: GCF_023091745.1. NCBI lineage: Eukaryota > Metazoa > Chordata > Mammalia > Artiodactyla > Bovidae > Budorcas > Budorcas taxicolor. Next base: position 30,337,833 of record NC_068917.1, read on the forward strand.
GCAGTGGCCACAGGACTGGAAAATGTCACTTTTCATTCCAATCCCAAAGAAGGGCAATGCCAAAGAATGTTCTAACTACCGCACAATTGTACTCATCTCACATGCTAGTGAAGTAATGATCAAAATTCTCCAAGCCAGGCTTCAATAGTATGTGAACCATGAACTTCCAGATGTTCAATCTGGATTTAGAAAAGGCAGAGGAACCAGAGATCAAATGGCCAACATCCTTTGGATCATCGAAAAAGCAAGACAGTACCAGAAAAACATCTACTTCTGCTTCATTGACTATGCCAAAGGCTTTGACTGTGTGGATCACAATACACTGTGGAAAATTCTTAAAGAGATGGGAATACCAGAGCACCTGACCTGCCTCCTGAGAAATCTGTATGCAGGTCAAAAAGCAACAGTTAGAACTGGACACGGAACAACAGACTGGTTCCACATCAAGAAAGGAGTACAACAAGGCTGTATATTGTCATCATACTTATTTAACCTATATGCAGAATACATCATGCAAAATGTGAGGCTGGATGAAGCACAGCTGGAATCAAGATTGTCAGGAGAAATATCAATAACCTCAAATATGCAGATGACATCACCCTTACAACAGAAAGCAAAGAACTAAAGAGCCTCTTGATGAAAGTGAAAGAGGAGAGTGAAAAAGTTGGTTTAAATCTCAACATCCTCAAATAGCCAAAGCAATCTTGAGAAAGAAGAACGGAACTGGAGGAATCAACCTGATTGACTTCAGGCTCTAATACAAAGCCACAGTCATCAAGACAGTATGGTACTGGCACAAAGACAGAAATATAGATCAATGGAACAAAACAGAAAGCCCAGAGATAAATCCACACACATATGGACACCTTATCTTTGACAAAGGAGGAAAGAATATACAATGGAGTAAAGACAATCTCTTTAACAAGTGGTGCTGGGAAAACTGCTCAACCACTTGTAAAAGAATGAAACTAGATCACTTTCTAACACTGCACATGAAAATAAACTCAAAATGGATTAAAGATCTAAATGTAAGACCAGAAACTATAAAACTCCTAGAGGAGAACATAGGCAAAACACTCTCTGACATAAATCACAGCAGGATCCTCTATGATCCACCTCCCAGAATTCTGGAAATAAAAGCAAAAATAAACAAATGGGATCTAATTAAAATTAAAAGCTTCTGCACAACAAAGGAAAATATAAGCAAAGTGAAAAGACAGCCTTCTGAATGGGAGAAAATAATAGCAAATGAAGCAACTGACAAACAACTAATCTCAAAAATATACAAGCAACTTATGCAACTCAATTCCAGAAAAATAAACGACCCAATCAAAAAATGGGCCAAAGAACTAAATAGACATTTCTCCAAAGAAGACATACGGATGGCTAACAAACACATGAAAAGATGCTCAACATCACTTATTATTAGAGAAATGCAAATCAAAACCACAATGAGGTACCACTTCACACCAGTTAGAATGTCTGCGATCCAAAAATCTGCAAGCAATAAATGCTGGAGAGGGTGTGGAGAAAAGGGAACCCTCCTACACTGTTGGTGGGAATGCAAACTAGTACAGCCACTATGGAGAACAGTGTGGAGATTCCTTAAAAAATTGCAAATAGAACTGCCATATGACCCAGCAATCCCACTGCTGGGCATAAACACCGAGGAAACCAGAATTGAAAGAGACACATGTACCCCAATGTTCATCGCAGCACTGTTTATAATAGCCAGGACATGGAAACAACCTAGATGTCCATCAGCAGATGAATGGATAAGAAAGCTGTGGTACATATACACAATGGAGTATTACTCAGCCGTTAAAAAGAATACATTTGAATCAGTTCTGATGAGATGGATGAAACTGGAGCCGATTATACAGAGTGAAGTAAGCCAGAAAGAAAAACACCAATACAGTATACTAACACATATATATGGAATTTAGAAAGATGGCAATGATGACCCTGTATGCAAGACAGCAAAAAAGACACAGATGTGTATAGTGGACTTTTGGACTCAGAGGGAGAGGGAGAGGGTGGGATGATTTGGGAGAATGGCATTGAAACATGTATACTATCATGTAAGACTCGAATCACCAGTCTATATCCGATGCAGGATACAGCATGTTTGGGGCTGGTACACGGGGATGACCCAGAGGGATACTGTGGGGAGGGAAGTGGGAGGTGGGGTTCATGTTTGGGATCGCATGTACACCCGTGGTGGATTCATGTCAATGTATGGCAAAACCAATACAGTATTGTAAAGTAAAATAAAGTAAAAATTAAAATTAAAAAAAAAAAAACACGAAGATCATGGCATCCAGTCCCATCACTTCATGGCAAATAGATGGGGAAACAGTAAGAACAGTGACAGACTTTATTTTGTTGGGCTCCAAAATTACTGCATATGGTTAACTGCAGCCATGAAATTAAGAGACACTTACTCTTTGGAAGAAAAGCCATGACCAACCTAGACAGCATATTAAAAAGCAGAGACATTACTTTGTCAACAGAGGTCTACTGAGTCAAAGATTTGGTTTTTCCAGTAGTCATGCATGGATGTGAGAGTTGGACTAGAAAGAAAGCTGAGTGCCAAAGAACTGATGCTTTTGAATTGTGGTGTTGGAGAAGACTCATGAGAGTTCCTTGGACTGCAAGGTAATCCAACCAGTTCATCCTAAAGGAAATCAGTCCTGAATATTTATTGGAAGGACTGATGCGGAAGATGAAACTCCAATACTTTGGCCATCTAATGCAAAGAACTGACTCACTGGAAAAGACCCTTTTGCTGGGAAAGATCAAAGGCAGGAGGAGAAGGGGACAACAGAGCATGAGATGGTTGGATTGCATCACCAACTCGATGCATCTGAGTTTGAGCAAACTCTGAGAGTTGGTGATGGACAGGGAAACCTGGTGTGCTGCAACCATGGGGTTGCAAAGAGTCCAACATGACTGAGCAACTGAACTGACTGACCATCTAGATCTGCTAAACTGAGTATTTCCTAAAGCACTGCAAACTTATTGCCAAAGGTTATCAAAAAGAATGCCAAAATCCATTCTCTTCCATAGAGTAGACCTGTATGTGAGGAAGAGATTGCTCAGCCCGGAAGTAACTCTTCCCAAATTCGCTAAATATTGGGTTAACCATATGAGTAGTTTTTCTAAATGAAATGTGGGTATAAATGATGTTTGCCACTTCCAAGTCTTAATTTTATATCTGTTAGGCAGCTTAGAGTCAGACACAACTGAGCAACTGAACTGAACTGAACTGATCAGGTAGCTTGTTATTATTTAGTAGCTAAGTCTGTTTTACTTTTTGTGACCCCATGGACTGTAGGCAGGCTCTTCTGTCCATGGGATTTACCAGGCAAGAAAACTAGAGTAGGTTGCCACATCATCCTCCCGGGGATCTTCCCAACTAATTAATATACTAGGCACGTGGCAGTATTTTTCTATATTAGAACTCATTTTGATATTGCTTGACATTCAAGACACAAATGCAACTATTATTCTCCAAAACAAACTAAAAAGTTATTTTTAAAATTTTATCATTATAGCAATAATTATTACATTTTCTATCCTGGAGAAGGAAATGGCAACCCACTCCAATACTCTTGCCTGGAAAATTCCATGGATGGAGAAGCTGGTAGGCTACAGTCCATGGGGTCACAAAGAGTCAGACACGACTAAGTGACGTCACTCACTCACTTATTACATTTTCTAGAAGGAAAATACAATTCTGGAGAAGGTATAAATTTCAAATTTATATGTCATATAGGAATGTATATCCAATTTTAGAACAAACATATAGAGAGAATAATAAAAATAATTTTATCCACATAACTTCCATTTTTAGTCCTTTAATAAAACAACTTAATAACAATAACCAATCTTAGATGAAAATTATCCTGACTGTTTCATTGGGTAGGAAGGAAAATAGTCAGAACTTGGAAAAGCAGAGTTACCAGAAAGAATTTTCATTTAACCCAGAAAATAAAGATAATTTAGCCTATAATGGGCAATTGGGTATAAAATGAATTTAAATATATCATGATATAGACAATTCTCAAAATAAATTTATTTCACCTTTATTTTTAAGATGTTACTACCTCCAAAATGATTCTTGGGAGGAATCAATGACCATGTAGATTTTTGTAGTGGTAATATACTGAAGATATAATTACCTATAATTTTAAATATACAGTTACATATAATTGTATTAACTATAATTATAGGATTGCATAATTTGAAAGTGCAAGTTCAAAACATCAAATAGAATCATCCTAGTTATTGTTAATCTTTTGTACAAATTAAAGCATTAAAAAATTTGTAGGATTCAGAAGCAAATGATAATTGTTAAAAATAAAAAGCAATTTCAACAAAAAGTGAGTGACAGATAGTTATTACTATAAAATTAAAACACCATCTTAAGAGTTTTAATGTATAAATAACATAGTCTAAAACCCAAAAACACAAAGAAGAATAACAGGCTAAAGTAGTAACTTGACTATAGTAATAGAACCACATAATGACCCTGATATTCTTGTGACCATTATTGCAAAAAAACTTAAAATGTTTGTAAAGACCTACCATATGAAACAAATATCATAAATTTAGTATTTTCTGTTATAACACCAACCTGTTCCAATTCTTGTATTTTAGCATCCTTGACTTGCAGAATTTCTAAAACTTTTCTGTCTTTAGCTTCAGATTTCCGTTTTTCTCTAGAAATAAAAAATATCTATATTGAAAATTTATTAGTCATTATTTTTGAAAGTTTATTAGACATTATTGGTAGCCAATTCTTTTAATTTCCACATCCTAATAATGAGTTTCACATTAAACTATAGAAAAGTAAATTATCCGATGTTAACAGCCCTTTCTGATTTAATCGGAAACCATATGGCAAGTGACAACAATTTATAACTGCTGCCAAGTAAGACAACTTCATACAAAAAAAGTTTCTAATTTATATGCATTATAAAACATACTTAAAATACATTTAATCTTGACTGCAACAGTCACTATACCATAAATTTAAAATAATAACTGAATATATTAATATGTTCATGTTAATATACTTTATATTGCAATTTAAATATTAGCTAATATTAATATAATAAAATATATATAATATAATATAATATTAATAATTAAGAATACAATACTTACCATTTTTTAAGTAAAAGAATTAAAAGAGAGAAAGCTTGAGTTTACTAACAATCAACATTAAATATTTAAGAGAGAAATTTATTGGATGCTCATCATATTTTTTAAATTTTAAAAATAGGTAAAATAAATAGAAATCTGTACCTAAATCACTCATGAATCACAAAGTGTACAGGTGGGAAGAAATTAAGAACCCTCACCTGAGAATAAAAATGAGATGAAGCAAAGGGCTTTAGAAGGTAAAAATGGGTATGAGAATTAAGAGACATATATGACATAAAAGCATACCATTGCTGGTGACCAAGATGGCAGAGTAGGAAGACCCTAAACTCACCTCTTTCCATGGACAACACAAAAATTACAACTAGTTATGAAACAGCTATTTATGGTAAAAAAAAAAAAAAAAAAACCCTGAAAATTAGCAGAAAAGATACACTACAAATAAAGATATGAAGAAATCACACTATGATGGTTAGGAGGAGTGGAGATGCAATATAGTCAGTATCCCCACCCCCAGACCAGTGGCCCCTAAATGGGAGGATAATCACAAATATAGAGATCTTCTCCAAGGAGCAAGTCAAGCTCGCCAGCCTGGATATTCCACACCAAGTAGATCAGACTACAGAACAATGGGTTTTGAAAACTAGTAGTGTACATGTTGCTTCCCAGGTTGCTAAGTAGTAAAGAATCTGCCCAATGTAGGAGAGAGAGGAGACATGGGTTTGATCCTTGGGTCAGGAAGACCCCCTGGAGGAGGAAATGGCAACCCATTCCAGTATTCTTGCCTGGGGAACCCAGTAGGCAGAGGAGCCCAGTGAGTGACAGTCCATAGGGTCGCAAAGAGTAGGACATGACTGAGCACAAATGTATGGGTCTCATGTTCGAAAGAGCTAGAGAGCTGCAGGAAACAGAGATTCCACTTTTCAAGAACATGCACAAAATCTCACACAGTCCGAATTCCAGTGGAGATACAACAGTATAACAGGAGCCTGGATCAGATACTCCTGCTGGTCTTGTAACACCTCCTGGAAAGGCAGGAGGCAATTGGGGACGCCTTGGGCACAGAGATGTTGGACACATCCATTCTAGGGGAGTTGTTCTACTGCAATAACACCAGCATTGGCAAGCACTATTTTGGAACCCTCCCTCTACCCTATTAGCATGAGAGGATGTCCCACACATCTGCAGGCTAACACCAGCTGCAAATCACCCCAGGCTACATAGACAGTCATGCAGAGACCCAGCCCTAGGCCCTCCCAGGACATACAGCCAATGACACAGGAAGCCTACCTTTTCCTCCAGCAAGCCCACAGCCACTGCATGCGGCACAGTCTCACAGCCAACTGGGCCAGAGGCCAGCTCTGCCTAACAACACATTGACAGCAGTCAGCCCCACAACAGTGGAAGGGTACATGCTGCCAACATAAGGAGACCCCTAAGGCACACAGCTCTGGTGATCAGAGTGTGCTGCCAGACCCCATGGAATGACTACTTCTCCTGACTGACCTAATACAGAGAAATGAATGTAGAGAATACAGAAAAATGAGGAGACAGAGAAATATGTTCCAAACAAATAACACTAAACCTCAGAAACAGAAAAAACAAAGTGGAGATAAACAATCTAGTCAAAAAGAGTTCAGGAATAGTCAAAAAGAGGTTCAATGAACTGGAGAGAAAACTGAATGAACCTAGTCAAAATTTCAAAGAGTTTAAAAATTTAAATAAAAATCAGAGCTGAAAAATACAATGATTTCAATATTAATAAAAAATACAGTAGAAGGATTCAATAGTAGATTAGATGATACAGAGTAACGGATGAGCATCTGGAAGACAGAGTAGTAGAAATCTCCCAAGGAGAAAGGAAAAAAATAAGTTTTAAAAAGGAAAATATTTTAAGAGACTTCTGAAACAACATCAAGCATACTAACATTTGCATATAGGGGTGCCAGAGAAGAAGAGAAAGATAAAGTAGAAGGGAACTTATTTTAAAAAATAATACTCCAAATTTTCTTAACCTGGGAAATGAAACAGATATCCAAAGCCAGGAATCACAGAGACGTCTCAGAACCATGACCCCAAAGAGGTCCACTCGAAGACACATCGTAATTAAAATGGCAAAAAAATAAAGCGAGACTCTTAGAAGCAGCAAGGGGAAAGCAACCAGTTAAGTATACAGAAACTGATATAAGGCGATTGGCTGACTTTTCAGCAGAAACTCTGCAGGCCAGAAGGGAGTTGCACAATATATTTGAAGAGATGAAAGGAAAAAGTCTACAACAAAGAATACTCTACCTGGCAAAGATATTATTCAGATTTGAAGGAAAAGATAGAGTTTTACAGACAAGCAAAAGTTAAAAGAGTTTAGCAGCACTAAACTGGCTTTACAGCAAATGTTAAAGGGACTTCCATAAGCAAAAAAACAAGACTACAACTAGAAATATGAAAATTATGGAAGGAAAAATCTCATTGGTAAAGACAAATACATAGTAAAGGTAGTGTTTTGCCCGAAGTCCGTGTCCCCAAAACTGAGAGAATAAGACATCCACAGCAATGCAAAAGCATAAAGGGGTTTATTGCTAGCTCGAGCTAGGGCTCCCGTCTCATCCAGCACAGTGGAGTCTTGACAAGAGAGCCCTGAGCTCTGACTCACAGCTGCTTTTATACAGGCGGTTCTTAGTACAGCTGGCGGGTAATGACTGGCTGACCGCGTGCGCGCGCACAATTTCCAAATCCCGCATCCCTATCCAGATTGGCTCAGGTTTGGCACAATCCGGGACTTTCCCAGGGTGTGGTTCCGCAGAATCATGACTCAGGTTTTAATCCGGTTTGGTGCCAGGCAACTCTCCTAGGGTGGGGCTTCCTAGAATTATGACTCATGCTTACAAGACCCTGAGGCTTAGGCCTGGTGTGGCCTGTTGAGCCTGTCATGGCTCAGGTTAGGTCCCAACAGTAGTAGATCAGTCAATGATAAATCTAGTAGGAAGGTTAAAAGACAAAAGTAGTAAAATCATCTATTTCCACACTAAGCAACTATTACAATAAGGATACAAAATTTAAAAGAAGTTTAAAAAAAAGACATTGAAAACATTAAATATGTGGATGGGTGGAGTAAAAACGTAGGGTTGTCAAAAGGCATTGTACTGGCTTCTGGTTCAAGATGGTGGAATAGAAGGATCTGCACTCATCTCCTGCAATTTTAGTTGCACCAAAATTGCAACTAGCTGTTGAATAACCATCAACAGGAGAGCACTAGAACCCACCAAAAAAAAGATATTCCATGTCCAATGACAAAGAAGAAGCTGCAGCAATCACAATAAAATCAAATCCAATAACTACCAGGTGGGTGACCCACAAACTGGAGAACAATAATAATAAAGATCTCCCACCGTTGGGAAGATTCTGAACCACACGTTAGGCTTCCCAGCCTGGGGACTGGACAAAGGGACTGGAAATGCCCATGGAATCTGATCTTGAAGGCCAGTGGGATTTGATTACAGGACTTCCACAGGACTGGGGGAAACAGAGACTCTAGTCTTGCAGGGCACAAACAAAATGTTGCATGCCCAAGACACAGAGCAAATGAGCAGTGATCCCACAAAAGACTGAACCAAAACTACTTACTTGCTAGTGCTGGAGGGTATCATGTGAAGGTGTGGGTTGGCAGGGGCTTACCACAGGGATAGAGGCACTGGCAGCAGCAATCCTGGAAGGCCCTCCTTGATATAAGCCCTCTTAGAGGTCACCATTAAACCTACCACAGAGCCCATAGATTCCAGGGCTGGGTAACCTGAGGCCAAACAACTAACAGAGAGGAAGTGCAACCCCACCCATCAGCAGGCAATTGGATTAAAGTTTTACTGAGCAAGGCCCTGCTGACCAGAGCAAGGCCCAGTTTTTCCCATGGCCAGTCCCTCCCATCAAGATGCTTACACAAGCCTCTTAGCCTTCTCCGTCAGATGGCAGGAAGAAGCAAAAAGAACCACAATCCCACAGCAGCTAGAACAAAACCATATTACAGAAAGTAAATCAGGATGAAAAAAGCAGGAAGTTACATCCCAGATAACAGGACAAGATAAAATCCCAGGTAAAGATAGTGAAGAGGATCCAGGATCTCAGAAAAACAATGCAGAACATACAAGACATGTTTACCAAAGACCTACAAGAACTAAAGAACAAACAAGAGACAATAATACACTAGAAAGAATCAACACCAGAATAACTTGAGGCAGAAGAACAAATAAATGACACAGAGGACAGAATGGTGGAAATCCCTGCCACAGAACAGAATATAGAGAAAAGAATTTTTAAAAAAAAGACAGCCTAAGAGACCTCTGAGACAACACTGAACACACTGATATTCACATCACAGGGGTCCCAGAAGGAGAAGAAAGAGAGCAAGAAAGGACCTGAGAAAATACTTAAAGAGGTAACAGCTGAAAATTTCCCTAAGATGGGAAAAGAAATGCTCAACCAAGTCCAGGAAGCACAGAGAGCTCCAGGAAGGATAAACCCAAGAAGGAACACATAGAGACGAACAGTAATCAAACTGACAGAAATTAAAGACAGATAAAATATTAAAAGCAACAAGGGAAAAACGACAAACAGCATACAAGGGAACACCCATCAGGTTACCAGCTGATTTCTCAACAGAAAATCTACAAACCTGAGGGAATGGCACCATATATTTAAAGTGAAGAAAGAGAAGAAACGACAAGCAAGAATACTCTAATCAGTAAGACTCTCATTCAGACTTGATAGAGAAATCAAAAGTTTTCCAGACAAGCAAAAGTTAAGATAATTCAGCACCACCAAATCAGTTTTACAACAAATGCTAAAAGAACTTCTCTAGACAGGAAACACAAGAGAAAGAAAAGACCTACAGAAAATAAACCCAAAACAATTAAGAAAATGGTGATGGAAAAAACGCACCAATCAAAAGACACAGACTGGCTGGGCAGATGAAAACAAGTGCATGTATGCACTTCCACTTACCACATCACTCTGCTTACCCCTCAAACTGTACGTAACTATTTTATATTGTTAGGTTAATCATATTCCCATTATGGCTTGCAACTGTAATCATCTTTTCTTTTGGGTCTCACTATTGATTGTGAAAACTGATAAATATATTTTACTATTGTGATTATGTAACTACCAATCACTTAATACCACTGTATCATGATTGGTCAACAGAAAAATAATAGAATTCTATATCACCAAAACTACTATTTAATAGAAAAACCTATAATCACTTTCTAAAATCCAAATGCATACCGAATTATCTTGGAATTTTTTGAAAAATATAAATGTCCAGTATTTCTTTTTTTCCTCAAAGCTCCAGGTATGTTTCTAATGAACAGCCCTGTTTAAAAACAACTGGACTATATGATGATCTTTTAGTAGTTTAACTTTTCCTATTTTATATTCAGTGCTCCCATTTCATTTAGTTTGTTTCCAATTTCTCCATCTCTTCTCTTTTCGATGTTTTTTCTCAAGCCTTTGCAAGCATAGTAGAAAAGTTTTTGTATGCATATATATCAGTAGTATGCATAATATATATATTTTAGAAGACTTATGAATTCTTGCCTAACTAAAATTTTTTATTTCACTTGTTTGATTCCACAAGTTAAATTCTACTTGTTTGACTTTCATATGAATAGAATGCTAGATTTCTAATTAGAAAAAAAATAAATAAGCAACAAGCAACAAAGGTTTACTTTATAGCACAGGGAACTATAGTATCTTATAACAACGTATAATGAAAAATAATATATGTGTATATGTATAAGGGCTTCCCTGGTGGCTAAGAGGTTAAAGCATCTGCCCCCAATGCGGGAGACCTGGGTTCAATCCCTGGGTCAGGAAGACATGTATATGTATATGTATAATGAAGACGTGTATATGTATACGTATAATGAAGATATGTATATGTATATGTATAATGAAGATATGTATATGTATAATGAAGATATGTATATGTATAACAAAGATATGTATATGTATATGTATAATGAATCACCTTGCTGTGCACCTGAAACACTGTAAGTCAACTGTGCCTCAAATATACATATATATATATAAACATATATATCTTAAGAAAAAAAAGAATGCACTGAACTTAAAGAGATCATCAAGTTAATCACATATATATACGTTGTCATATACAAACCTCATGGTAAATGCAAATCAAAAGCCTAAAATAGATACACAAAGGAAAAAGAGAAAGGAACCCAAACATAACACTAGAGATAATCATCAAATCATAAGGGAAGACAACAAAAGAACAAGAAAAGAATGAACAAAAAAGAACTACAAAAACAACCCCAAAGCAATTAACAAAATAGCAATAAATACTTGGCTATTAAATAATCACTTTAAGTGTAAATGGACTAAATGCTCTAGTCAAAAGACAAAGAGTGGCTGAATGGACACAAAAACAAGTCCTATAGCTATGCTGCCTATGAGAGACTCACTATAGATCTAGATACACATAGACTACAAGTGAGGGGATGGGAAAAAATAGTTCCACAAAAATAAAAAGAAAGGTGGGCTAGCAGTATTTATGACTTTAAACACTGTAACAAGAGGCAGGAAAGGACATTACATAATGACCAAGGAATCAAAAAGATATAATTGTAAATATATATACACTAAACATAAGAGCACCTACATACATAAAGCAAATATTAAGAAACATAAAGGGAAAGATTGAAAGTAACATGATAATAGTGGAGGATTTTTAACACAACATTTATATCTATGGAGAGATCATGCAGGCATAAATCAATAAAGAAACACTGGCCTTAAATGACACATTAGATCAGATGTAATCAATCAATGCATATAGAACATTTTACTCAAACCAGTTATTAAAAAAGGGCCTAAAGAAATAAAACCAGAAGTAAGTAAGGACAAGTTAAAAATAGCACCAAAAAAATACAAAGGACCATAAATGTTACTGAGAACAATTATACGTACAAGAAAATGAACAACTTAGAAGAAACAGACAAATTCCCAGAAATATACAAACTCCTAAGGCTGAATCAGGAAGAAACAGGAAATATAAACAAATCAATTAACAGTAATGGAATTCAATCAGTAATCAAAAACCTCACCACAAATAAAGTCCAGACCCAGACAGATAAACAGGTGAATTCTACCAAGTATTTAAACAATTAACACCCATGCTTCTCAAACTATTGGAAAAAACTGCTCCTGTGCCATCACAGCTGCCACACTCCCATGTCCAAGGTCAGGGGCAACAGCCGAGAGGAGCTACCCTATGTCCAAGGTCAGGGGCAGTGGCCGAGAGGAGCTACCCCATGTCCAAAGTAAGGAGCAGCAACTGCGCTTTGCTGGAGTAGCCATGAAGATATACCCCATGTCCAAGGTAAGAGAAACTCAAGTAATATGGTAGGCACTGAGAGAGGGCATCAGAGGGCAGACAGACTGAAACCACAATCAAAGACAACTAGCCAATCTGATTACATGTACCACAGCTTGCCTAACTCAATGAAACTAAGCCATGCCGTGTGGGCCCACCCAAGACAAGAGGGTCATGGTGCAGAGGTCTGACAGAATGTGGTCCACCGGAGAAGGGAATGGCAAACCACTTCAGTATTCTTGCCTTGAGAACCCCATCAGTTCAGTTCAGTTCAGTCGCTTAGTCGTGTCCGACTCTTTGCGACCCCATGAATTGCAGCACGCCAGGACTCCCTGTCCATCACCAATTCCCGGAGTTCACTCAGATTCACGTCCATCGAGTCAGTGATGCCATCCAGCCATCTCATCCTCTGTCGTCCCCTTCTCCTCCTGCCCCCAATCCCTCCCAGCATCAGAGTCTTTTCCAACGAGTCAACTCTTTGCATGAGGTGGCCAAAGTACTGGAGTTACAGCTTTAGCATCATTCCTTCCAAAGAAATCCCAGGGCTGATCTCCTTGCAGTCCAAGGGACTCTCAAGAGTCTTCTCCAACACCACACTTCAAAAGCATCAATTCTTCAGCGCTCAGCCTTCTTCACAGTCCAACTCTCACATCCATACATGACCACAGGAAAAACCATAGCCTTGACTAGATGGACCTTAGTCAGCAAAGTAATGACTCTGCTTTTGAATATGCTATCTAGGTTGGTCATAACTTTCCTTCCAAGGAGGAAGCATCTTTTAATTTCATGGCTGCAATCACAATCTGCAGTGATTTTGGAGCCCCCAAAAATAAAGTCTGATACTGCTTCCACTGTTTTCCCATCTATTTCCCATGAAGTGATGGGACCAGATGCCATGATCTTCGTTTTCTGAATGTTGAGCTTTAAGCCAACTTTTTCACTCTCCTCTTTCACTTTCATCAAGAGGCTTTTTAGTTCCTTTTCACTTTCTGCCATAAGGGTGGTGTCATCTGCATATCTGAGGTTATTGATATTTCTCCCAGAAATCTTGATTCCAGCTTGTGTTTCTTCCAGTCCAGCGTTTCTCATGATGAACCTCATAAACAGTATGAAAAGGCAAAAAGATAGGATACTGAAAGAGGAACTCCCCAGGTCAGTAGGTGCCCAATACGCTACTGGAGATCAGTGAAGTAACTCCAGAAAGAATGAAGGGATGAAGCCAAAGCAAAAACACACCCAGTTGTGGATGGGACTGGTGATAGAAGCAAGGTTCGATGCTGTAAAGAGCAATATTGCATAGGAAACTGGAATGTTAGGTCCATGAATCAAGGCAAATTAGAAATGGTCAAACAGGAGATGGTAAGAGTAAACATCAACATTCTAGGAGGACTCAGCGAACTAAGATGGACTGGAATGGGTGAACTTAACTCAGATGACCATTATATCTACTACTGTGGGCATGAATCCCTTAGAAGAAATGGAGTAGCCATCATAGTCAACAAAAGAGTCCAAAATGCAGTACTTGGATAAAATCTCAAAAAGACAGAATGATCTCTGTTCGTTTCCAAGGCAAACCGTTCAATATCACTGTAAACCAAGTCTATGCCCCAACCAGTAATGCTGAAGAAGCTGAAGTTGAACAGTTCTATGAAGACCTACAAGACTTTCTAGAACTAACACCCAAAAAAGATGTCCTTTTCATTATAGGGGACTGGAATGCAAAGTAGGAAGTCAAGAGATACCTGGAGTAACAGGAAAATTTGGCCTTGGAGTACAGAATGAAGCAGGGCAAAGGCTAATAGAGTTCTGCCAAGAGAATGCACTGGTCATAGCAAACACCCTCTTCCAACAACACAAGAGAAGACTCTACACATGGACATCACCAGATGGTCAACACCAAACTCAGACTGATTATATCCTTTGCAGCCAAAGATGGAGAAGCTCTATACAGTCAGCAAAAACAAGACTGGGAGCTTGTTGGCTCTGACTGTGGCTCAGATCATGAACTCCTTATTGCCAAATTCAGACTTAAATTGAAGAAAGTAGGGAAAACCACTAGACCATTCAGGTATGACCTAAATCAAATCCCTTATGACTATACAGTGGAAGTGAGAAATAAATTTAAGGGCCTAGATCTGATAGAGTGCCTGACGAACTATGGATGGAGGTTTGTGACATTTTATAGGAGACAAGGAGCAAGACCATCCCCAAGAAAAAGAAATGCAAAAAAAAAAAAAAAAAAATGGCTGTCTGAGGAGGCCTTACAAATAGCTGTGAAAAAAAGAGAGGCGAAAAGCAAAGGAGAACAGGAAAAATATGCCCACGGGAATGCAGAGTTCCAAAGAATAGCAAGGAGAAATACGAAAGCATTGCTCAGTGATCAATGCAAAGAAATAGAGGAAAACAACAGAATGGGAAAGACTAGAGGTCTCTTCAAGAAAATTAGAGATACCAAGGGAACATTTCATGCAAAGATGGGCTCAATAAAGGACAGAAATGGTATGGACCTAACAGAAGCAGAAGATACTAAGAAGAGGTGGCAAGAATACACAGAAGAACTGTACAAAAAAGATCTTCATGACCCAGATAATCACAAAGGTGTGATCAGTCACACTCACCTAGGGCCAGACATCCTGGAATGTGAAGTCAGGAGGGCCTTAGGAAGCATCACTACGAACAAAGCTAGTGGAGGTGATGGAATTTCAGTTGAGTTATTTCAAATCCTAAAAGTTGATGCTGTGAAAGTGCTACACTCAATATACCAGCAAATTTAGAAAACCCAGCAGCAGCCACAGGACTGGAAAAGGTCAGTTTTCATCCAAAGAAAGGCAATGCCAAAGAATGCTCAAACAACCGCACAATTGCATTCATCTCATACACTAGTAAAGTAATGCTCAAAATTCTCCAAGCCAGGCTTCAGCAATACATGAACTATGAACTTCCAGAGTTTCAAGCTGGTTTTAGAAAAGGCAGACGAACCAGAGATCAAATTGCCAACATCCGCTGGATCATTGAAAAAGCAAGAGAGTTCCAGAAAAACATCTATTTCTGCTTTATTGACTATGCCAAAGCCTTTGACTGGGTGGATCACAATAAACTGTGGAAAATTCTGAAAGAGATGGGAATACCAGACCACCTGACCTGCCTCTTGAGAAACCTGTATGCAGGTCAGGAATCAACAGTTAGAACTGGACATGGAACAACAGAATGGTTCCAAATAGGAAAAGGAGTACGTCAAGGCTGTATATTGTCACCCTGCTTATTTAACTTACATGCAAAGTACATCATGAGAAACGCTGGGCTGGAAGAAGCACAAGCTGGAATCAAGAGTGCCGGGAGAAATATCAATAACCTCAGATATGCAAATGACACCACCCTTATGGAAGAAAGCAAACAGGAACTAAATAGCCTCTTGATGAAACTGAAAGAGGAGAGCGAAAAAGTTGGCTTAAAGCTCAACATTCAGAAAACGAAGATCATGGCATCTGGTCCCATCACTTCATGGCAAATAGATGGGGAAACAGTGAGAACAGTGACAGACTTTATTTTTCTGGGCTCCAAAATCACTGCAGATTGTGACCGCAGCCATGAAATTAAAAGACGCTTCCTCCTTGGAAGGAAAGTTATGACAAACCTAGACAGCATATTAAAAAGCAGAGACATTACTTTGCCAACAAAGGCCCGTCTAGTCAAGGCTATGGTTTTTCCAGTGGTCATGTATGGATGTGAGAGTTGGACTATAGAGAAGGCTGAGCACCGAAGTATTGATGCTTTTGAACTGTGGTGTTGGAGAAGACATCTTGAGAGTCCCTTGGACTGCAAGGAGATCCAACCAGTCCATCCTAAAGGAGACCAGTCCTAGGTGTTCACTGGAAGGACTGATGTTGAAGCTGAAACTCCAATATTTTGGCCACCGGATGCAAAGAGATGACTCACTGGAAAAGACTCTGATGCTGGGAAAAATTGAGGGCAGGAGGAGAAGGGGATGACAGAGAATCAGATGGTGATGTCATCACTGATAAAATGGACAAGGGTTTAGGTGGACTCCGGGAGTTGGAAATGGACAAGGAGGCCTGGCGTGCTGCGTTTCATGGGTTGCAAAGAGTCGGACATGACTGAGCAATTGAACTGAACTGAACTAACACCCATGCTTCTCAAACTATTCCAAAATTCTGCACAGGAAGGAATGCTTACAAACTCATTCTATGAGATCAGGATTACCCTAATACCAAAACTAGACAAAGCATCTAAAAAAGTAAAATTACAGGTTAATGTCACTGATGAACATAGATGCAAAAATACTCAACAAAATATTAGTAAAACTAATCCACAATACATTAAAAGTATCATGAAAAGTGAAAGCTGCTCATTCATGTCCGACTTTGTGACCCTATGGACTATACAGTCCATGGAATTCTCCAGGCCAGAATATTGGAGTGGGTAGCTGTTCCCTTCTCCAGGGGATTTTCCCAACCCAGGGATCGAACCCAAGTCTCCCACATTGCAGGTGGATTATTTACCAGCTGAGCCACAAGGGAAACCCCCATGATCAAGTGAGATTTATCCCAGGGATGCAAGGATGGTCAATATCCACAAGTCAATGTAATACACCACATTAAAAATAAACTGAAGAACAAAAATCATATGATCATCTCAGTAGATGTAGAAAAAGCTTTTGACAAAAATTCAACAACCATGTACAATAAAAACTCTCCACAAAGTGGATACAGAGGGAAATTACCTCAACATAATAAGAGCCATATATGACAAACCCTCAGCCAACATAATACTCAAAGGTAAAAAGTTGAAAGCATTTTCTCTAAGATAAGGAACAAGACAAAGATGCCAACTCTCACCACTTTTTTCAAAAAACTATTAGAACTTCTAACCACAGCAATCAGACATGGAAAATAAATAAACACGAATTGAAAAGAAAAAAGTAAAACTGTCACTGTTTGCACTTGACATGATAGTACAGACAGTGCTAAAAGAGCTACCAAAAAACTACTAGAACTAATATATGAATCCAATTAAGTACAGGATACAAAATATATCAAAATCTGTTATATTTCTACATAATCACAATGAACTACCACAAAACGAAATTAAGAAACAAAAATAAATAAATAAGTAGATATTTATAAATAAATAAATAAATAAATGGGACTAGAAAATAAATAAATGGGACTACGTAAAACTAAAACACTTTTGCACACTGAAGAAAATAATTAACTAAACAAAAAGGCAACATACTACATGGGAGAAGATATTTATACACAGTATAACTGATGACAAGGGGTTAATATCCAAAATATACAAAGAATTGATACAACTCAATATCAAAACCTGATTTAAAAGTGGGCAGATGATCTGAATAGATATTTTTCAAAAGAAGACAAACAGATGGTCACTAGAAACATGAAAAGGGGCTCAACATCACTATATAAGGGAAATGAAATTAGGTACCACCTCACACCTGTGAGAATGCCAATCATCAAAAAGACAACAAATAAAGAGTATTGGAAAAGATGTGCACTGTTGGGGGGGTGTAAGTTGGTACAGCCATTATGAAAAACAGTACAGAGGTTCCTCAAAATGTTTAAAATATAACTGCCATAATGATCCAGCAATTTCTCTTCTGGGTATTTAACCCAAAGAAAACAAAAACACTAGTTCAAAAAGATAAAAGCATATGAAGGGTCACTGTAGCATTATTTATAACAGCCAAGTTATGGAAGCAACCTAAGTGCCTATCAATAGATGAATGGATAAAGATGTGATATATTTATATATATATTATATATATACACACACACACACACACACACACACACACACACACAATGGCATATTTGTCAGGTATAAAAAATGAAATCTTGCCATTTGCAAGACCATGAATGGATCTAGGAGGAATTATGCTACATGAAATAAGTCATACAGACAAAGACAAATATCATATGAGCTCACTTACATGTGGCATCAGAAAAACGGAACGAACAGAATACTCATAGATACAGAAAACAAATGGGTATTGCCAGAGAAGAAAGGGAGAGAAATACGTGGAGTGCATTAAAGATACAAATCTCCTGTTCTAAAACAAACTACAGGCGTGCGGCACACAAGATAAGGAATAGTGACAATAAGAGTGTAATAAGTTTACATGGGGACAACTGGTTTACTAGACTTCCCATATCATTCCATAATGTATGTAAATGTCAAATCACTATGTAGTCCACTTGAAACTAATATTGTATATCAAGTATATTTCAATTTAAAAAAAGAAGGAAAAGCATATCAATAATTAAAGGAGACAAATGCAGATGGCAATAATAATAATACATTAAAAATTTTAAATCAGACTTCCAATAATTTAGTATAGTAAGTTTGACTTTAACTACAAAAAGGACAATGAACTAGGGTAACAAAGAAAGAGATGCCTTGTGTTAAAGAACTGAGCAACAAAAGCAAGGGTGTTTGTTGCTATGGAATAATTAATAAATAAGTCCTTAAAGGTGTATTTGGGTGGAGACGTAAAGGAAGGAAGTGAGAATCACAGAGCTTCTGGTAAATACATGTGTGCTCAGTTGTGTCCAACTCTTTGCAACCCCATGGACTGTAGCCCAACAGGCTCCTCTGTCCATGGGATTCTCCAGGCAAGAATACTGGAGTGGGTTGCCATTTCCTACTCCAGGGGACCTTCCCCACCCAGGGATCAAACCCACATCTCTTGCATCTCCTGCATTGGCAGGCAGATTCTTTACACTAAGCTACCTGGGAAGCTCTCATGAGTTTTTTAGGCCATAGGACCTGTACCAAGTGCAAAGCACTAAGGCAAGAGCATAACTCAAAGAACAGCAAGCATAAACTGACACTAGTTCCTCATGAAAGCTCATGCCTTAGATAGCAGCCTGCAGAGTCACAAGTAAATTTAAGGGTCTGATATGCATTTGGCAGAAAGTGAAGAGGAACTAAAAAGCCTCTTGATGAAAGTGAAAGAGGAGAGCGAAAAAGTTGGCTTTAAGCTCAACATTCAGAAAACGAAGATCATGGCATCCAGTCCCATCACTTCATGGCAAATAGACGGGGAAACAGTGAAAACAGTGTCAGACTTTATTTTTTTGGGCTCCAAAATCACTGCAGATGGTGACTGCAGCCATGAAATTAAAAGACGCTTACTCCTTGGAAGGAAAGTTATGACCAACCTAGATAGCATATTGAAAAGCAGAGACATTACTTTGCCAACAAAGGTCTGTCTAGTCAAAGCTATGGTTTTTCCAGTGGTCATGTATGGATGAGAGAGTTGGACTGTGAAGAAAGCTGAGCGCCGAAGAATTGATGCTTTTGAACTGTGGTGTTGGAGAAGTCTCTTGAGAGTCCCTTGGACTGTAAGGAGATCCAACCAGTCCATCCTAAGGGAGATCAGTCCTGGGTGATCATTCTAAAAGAGATCATTCACTGGAAGGACTGATGCTGAGGCTGAAGCTCCAGTACTTTGGCCACCTCATGCGAAGAGCTGACTCATTGGAAAAGACCCTGATGCTTGGAGGGATTGGGGGCAGGAGGAAAACGGGATGACAGAGGATGAGATGGCTGGATGGCATCACAGACTCGATGGACATGAGTCTGAGTGAACTCCAGGAGTTGGTGATGGACAGGGAGGCCTGGTGTGCTGCGACTTTCATGGGGTCACAAAGAGTCAGACAAGACTGAACTGAAGGCATTCCCCAGTAGCCCTTGTGATCAACAGTCTCCCCCGCCTTCCAACACTTCTCCCTCTTGTGTGCCACTTAGATAAGACCCTCTGTGGGGCTTACCTGAAAGCATGCCACCCACAAACATAAATAGAGGCATATGCCCCAGGTCTATCCTTCTCTGGAGCTCTCTGCCTTGACCACTGAGCGCTGTCCCTTGAAGCAGGCTAAGTACTTCCTCCAGGACCTGTAAGTAATAAAGTTCTCTATCCCAACTTTTCCTGTGGTCTGCTACTGAATCATGGTTCACTATCCACCACTCTGTGCTCTACTTAACACAGAGTTAAGTATTAATTTGACAAATCTATAACAGCTACCAGTTAGAAGTAAGAATGGGAAACCATCTGAGCCACCAGGGAAGATGCAAACAAAGTTTTAGAAGTTTGGAATTCCTTGGCAGTCCATTAGTTAGCAGTTGGTGCTCTCACTGCCAAAGTCTTGAGTTTGATCCCTGGTCAGGTGACTAAAATCTCATAAGCTGCTCGCATGGCCAAAACTTATAAAGAAAAAAAAAAAGCTGACAACTGAGTAAGCATAAAATAGTATTCTAGGATACTGAGACAGTAAGTGAAGCAGAGAAAAAAACAGGATGACTACCAATTAGTATTAAGCACTGAGGTTAATGGTCCTAAATTTAAATTACATAAGACCAATCATCATATTTTAGAGTTTTCATCTAGCCATGTTTAGCCCTCTGGATGTAGGCACACAGTAGATGGAGAGAGTTGGAATAAATGTTTGAAATTTTGTAAACATGCTATGACTACTATTTTTACTATTTTGCTAACTTTCTCTTTACTAGGCATTAACAATATGTTTAATGTATGATCACGATACACTGTCTTTAAGCAGGCTTTCCTTTTACTTGTGCTTCTTTTATTAATAATGAAACTAAACATACTTTTTAGAAATTGAAATGCCTTTCCCCTGTAAATTTGCCACTGCCTGTCAATATACCTACAATATACCCCATGGACTGTAGCTTACCAAGCTCCTCCCTCCACGGGATTCTCCAGGCAAGAGTACTGGAGTGGGTTGCCATTTCCTTCTCCAGGGGATCTTCCCAATCCAGGGACTGAACCAGGGTCTCCCACATTCCAGGCAGACGCTTTAACCTCTGAGCCACCAGGTAAGCCCTACTTTACATCTTGCTGTTTTTACTGATTTACAAAACTATTTTATATATTAAAAATATATACCCCTTGCCTATCACTTGTCACTAACATATAATCTCAAATTGTCACTTGAATGTGTAATTTACTGTTACAAAACCATAAATGTTGCAAAAGAATGCTACTTCTATTCAAGGTACAGTTGACTCATGAACAATGCAAGTTTGAACGTCAGTGTCCACTTATAGTGGATGTCTGTCAATAGTAAACACTGTAGAACCACAAGTCCATGGTCGGTTAAACTATGGATGCAGTGATACCAAGAACATGGAGGCTGACTGTAAATTATACAAGGATTAACCCCCGGTCATCCCAGAGTCAACTGTATATGGATTAAGAGAAAAACTGAGGGCTTCCCAGGTGGTGCTAGTAGTAAAGAACCTACCTGCCAATGAAGAGACATAGAGATGCGGGTTCAGTCTTTGGGTCAGGAAGATCCCCTGGAGAGGGCATAGCAACCTACACCAGTATTTTCTCCCCTGGAGAATCCCATGGACAGAGAAGCCAGGCGAGCAACAGTCCATAGCACTGCAAAAAGCTGGACATAACTGAAGTGACTTAGCATGCGCGCACACACACACACACACAGGAAAAATATTAATAACCTCAAATCCCAACAAACAGGGCATGATAGGGGTTAGTCA
Organism: Budorcas taxicolor; assembly: GCF_023091745.1. Taxonomy (NCBI): domain Eukaryota; kingdom Metazoa; phylum Chordata; class Mammalia; order Artiodactyla; family Bovidae; genus Budorcas; species Budorcas taxicolor. The sequence continues at coordinate 30,359,953 of NC_068917.1, forward strand.
GGGAGAAAGGCCCAGGTTGAGATGGTCAAGATATTAATTCTAGTCAGAAAATTCCTCTATAAATTCCTTCCTGAATATATTATGAATCTATTTCTAACTTCTCAGGAATTAAACTTAACACAGATAAAATTCTTTCTAATTCGCTTACTTCTAAAATACTGACTATCGTCAAAATAAATTCTAATGGTCCTTTTAAATGAGGTAATGGAAAAGTAGACTATATGCCACAAACCCCAAACAAAGGCATTCCTGCTGCTTCCAAATTAGCTTTACCAGAGCAATTATCTCCTGTGATACAAGTATGTGCATAACTCACTCACACTCTAACTCAGTGCTATTCATAGTGTGGGTCACCAAAGAAGCATCAGCATCACCTAGGAGCTTGTTAGAAATGTACCATCCTCCGCCCACCCTGAAAGTAGAAACTGTGAGGGAGGAGCCCAGCAATCTGTGTTTGACAAAAAGATTCTATGGACTGAATGTTTCATATCCGTATGTTGAAGCCCTAATCCCCAGTGTGAGGGTATTTGTAGGTAGGGCCTTTAGAAGGGTCATGAGAGTAAGGCCCGCACGAATAGGATTAGTGGGAGAGATTAGAGAGAAAGATGCTCTCTCTCTCCTATCATGTGAGCATACTTCAAGAACGCAGCTGTCTGCAAGAGAGCTCTCAGAAGGAATGGAGTTGGCAGGCACTTTGATATTAGGTTTCCTCACCTCCAGAACTACGAGAAATAAATGTTTGTTGTTTAAGCCACCCATTCTATGGAATTCTGTTATAGTAGCCCAAACTGACAAGAGACAAAGCCTCAGATAATTCTAATACACACTAAAGTCTGAGAATCACTGAAATAACAATAACTGACACATTTCTCAACCAAAGGTGAATAATATTGAAAGCATAGGTCATAAATGAAATATGAATCTTCACATAAACTTCCAAAAATAGACCTCAATGATATATTTTATAACAAAAAATTCCAAAGACTACCATGTTACGGTTTTGAAGTTGAAAGAAAAAAAATCAGTTTAAAATCTATATAGATATTTGTCCAGCAACTCCTGGTCGCACGGGATGTCTAATATTTTCCTAATAGGAAAATTCTCCCAAGAGAAAACAATGCTACAATATGAATACAATATTTTTTGCTTGGAATAATATAATGAAAACAATTGCTTTGAGTTTAAAGATCATCAACCTATCTGGTCAATTCAATTAATATACAGTCTCTGTATTTACAAGACATTAAAAAAAGGTTACTAAAAATAAAGACACTGTCAAGAAGTTGATGATGATCAATGACTGAAACAAACTCCTGTTTAGCTAATTAGAACCACTGATGTGCAATAATGATGGGAGCTAAGAATATTTGCAGACTTCTTTAGGATGAAAAATGAAGTGAAAAGAGGCTGTCAAATCTGTACAAGTTTAAAGCTCCAATCACTTTTCCCAAGAGTATGACCCATTTAAACATTTAACATTGCTGTACTTAGCCACATGAATTACCATGCTAACTTTTTTTCCATTTTTCTAAACTCAAAAATCTGAGAAATTATTCTAAAGCATTAAGAAACAAAATTTTACTGTGTTATAGACCATGCCATATATTATACAATATGACAGAATCACATTTTCTGGGCTTGAGCCCATTTTTAATGAGATGTCAAAAATGAAATATCAGCGTCTAAAAGAAACATTTAACTATAAATGAGGCAATGATATCGGCCTGAATTAGAAAACAAAGAAAATAAGAAAGTAAAACTCACTGATGTTGATTATTTTTAATTAACAAATTACACTGATGCAAAAAATATAAACACTGTATTAACATTTCCTTTAAGAACACAATCTATTAAAATGTATATTTTATTCTTATTAAGGACTTTCCATTTAAATGCATTCTCAATTTCTATTAAGCATTAAAATTCTAAAACAGTAACACTAGTAAAAATGGAAGTTTAGGGAAATGAGAATTATACCATTACAAGTTATTTATTCTTTTATCCACAAACTGCTTTATAACTATTTTCTATTTTCAATATGTATAGTAAATTACTAGAATGGTATCGATGAATAATATAATAATAAGATAACTTGAAAAAGAGAAAAACTTTAAAACCTAACATGAATATTTTTCAAACACACTTATTCCACAGTAAAACCCGCTCTACAAAAAAAAAAAAAAAAAAAAAACCAATATTCTGAATGAAAATAAATTACCAAGTCCACAAAACTTAATCAACTCTGGTATAAAAATATTTTATAGCTCCAAGTATACTTGATATACCTATTTTGTCTAAGATCAGAAGTTAATTTTTATTATATAATCCAGAATCCCTATTATATTTTGTTTGCATGTCTAATACAGCAGCAAAGGTTCAATCACTGGTCAGGAAACTAATATCCCACAAGCTGCATGGCATGGACAAAAAATAAAAATAAACTATATGTGAAAGCCAAAATTTGTGCTGGAAGAGTTAGCCTGAGACATGAAAAATTATTCTTTTTACCCTGTTCAATCAGGTAGCTCCAAACTAGAACAAAGAATAAAATTAGGCTACAATATCTGAATCCAAATTTTTTAAATTATGGAGTATTGATGAACTCTTTAAACAAAGAAGCAATAACTTAACAGAATTAACAGATTAGATTTAATACATAACTAAACAGTATACTAGATAACATCATTTCTAAGTACACAAAGTTAAAACTCAAAACAAAATCTTCTCTATTTTATAGTTGGAAATTAAATGACCTTATTTAGTTTCTGATTTTCTTATTCCCTTTTTTAAATCACATGCCCAGTTACTTCTATATATACTCAACATTTATCTAAAATATCCATAAAAGAATTAGAAAAGATTGTGTTATATGTCTTTAATAATTGTGCAAATATTTTTTACCCAGAATCAAGAAGTCTCTTATAGTGTTCAAAAATATCAGCACTTCAGAACAGACTGTTTTAACATCTGCACATCACCAGGGCTGCCTCCAAGGATTTTTAAATGATGCCTGCCTGTGCTGAATAAAGTGCTAACTTGCACCTTGCATTTCAAACTGTGTCCTGAGCAGCCATCCAGTTGGTACACCACCAGCTGAATTCCCACAGGCCACTGTTCACTCAGGCTTGACTGCAATTATCATGTCAATATTTTGTGCTCTGATATGCAGATATGCACACATGCAAGCTGCATAATACCTCCTTCTCCATGGAATGTTGACTTATGTTCAATGTTCTGGGAATTTTTAATGAAACTAGAAATAAACTTTCACCAAATGATGACAATCACAATTATTTTCCCTTAAAATCAAAAATTATATTTCTGTGTCACCCTCTGCCATGCATAAAAAGAATAATTTTTAAGTAACTTTGCTTCATTAGAATTTCAAAATTCTTCCATTTAAAGCTCTTCATAAAAGTTAACAGACTATTTGTCAGCTTCTTGCATCTATACTAAGAGTTCAAATGTATTTCTTCATACTTTATTGGATGTTCTTTTACCTTAAACAGTAGAGTACTTCCAATTAAACACCCTTCTGTTAGTTCTTTTGACCATCTTTCCATCCATCCACATCATTGCCTAGGCATTCATGGCTGTTGCAAGCAAGAAAAGGGCTCAGCAAAAATATATTTATGTCCTGTGTGGAGCTGCCTAGCAGCACTGCTGCCAGATGGAAGAATTCTGGCAGCTACACTTCTGGGGTCTCCAACCAGCCATGCTACTACCATGCTCCAAAATGCAACCCTTTTGCAGGCTGTGTTGGCTTAAAACACAAGAGACGGTGTACAACCATACAGCAGCTGTGCAACCCATGTGTTTAGGAGTGGAATTGAGCATAAGGGAGGATTTCTCAATCATGAGAATATATAATAGAACCTTATAACAACAGCCTGCTTATTATTAAGCACCTAAACTTTAACTATAAACATAAATATGAGATAATCTCTCATCCTCTTTGAGGTTAAATCTTTAAATAAAAGTATTTCAAGGATATAGCATGTATATCTTACGCAAATATGCAACAAATCCTAAACATCTTCTTACTTCTTCAATTCCTTTTTATGGTTACCATTTTTCAAGACAGTTTCTATTCTGAAAAAGTGAATTCTTAAAAACAGACGAGTACAAGAAAACAATTATTGAGAAGCCTATCAGACCATAAGTACAGAATGCTAAAAAGAAAGTAAAACATTTTTAAAATTTGTACAAATATAAGGTGCTTGGATATAAAAACAAATAGGAAAATAAAGCAATATCTATAGGTTTCATTTGAAAGTATGTATGAAACAATAAAAGTATTAATTTTGATAAGCTCTAAACATCTTCAATTTGAGATTTAGATATATGTTTGAATTTGAGTATTTAACTTAAAGTACAATATACATTATTTTAAGAATTAAAAAGTTAATATTAATGAACTAGTATAACATCAAAAAGGAGTTACTTTTGGAAGCCTATATTCTGGAAGATGCTAACTGGCTTTTCTCAAGATTCTCCAAAAACAAACTTGAGTGAGTGAGTGAGTGAAGTCGCTCAGTTGTGTCTGACTCTTTGCGACCCCATGGACTGTAGCCTACCATGCTCCTCCATCCGTGGGATTCTCCAGGCAAGAATACTGGAGTGGGTTGCCATTTCCTTCTCCAGAAGATCTTCCCAACCCAGGGATCGAGCCCGGGTCTCCCACATTGCAGGTAGACACAAGATACTTAAACTATAACACAATCTGGAGATGATGGTGATGATTATAATGCACTACTAACTCAAAACAACTCACTATTCTCATTTCACAAAAATGAAAGCTAAGGTTAAAAAAAACCGAAAAGAAAGCTAAGGCATATAAAAGTAATTATTTTGCCTCGATATATACAACAAGAAAGTGGTAGAGCCAAGGTTCCAAACCATGTAGTCCTGTCTACATAGTTGTGTTCTTAACCATAAATCATTAAAAATAACTTCTTTACAGAAGTTCTAATGAAAGGCGTGTAAATTTTTCCCTGTCTTTAAACCTGTTAAATATTGAACCTCAGATTTTCTTCATCCTTAAAGATAAAAATATTCACCTTTCTAGCTTAGAGTCTCTTCTGGAATGTCAGAAATGCCTGTGAATCTGTGTTAAAATGCAGATAGTCCAATCTCATCATAAACCTTGATAAATCACATAGAGGTCATGAATAAATTATAGCTCAAAAGCTCTTAAATGAATCTACTACTCAGTAAAGAAAATACTGATATAAATGAGTCTTTTTTCCATATATAACTCCTCAATGATTAAAATTAAATGAGACATTCCTTATACATCCCTGATTAAAGTTTTGACCACTTGAGAGAAATTTTAAGTATCAATGCCAATTTTGAGTACCTACTACTGGAAAAGTTTTTAACTAGATGCTTCTCTAATTCCTCAACAAACTCTTTTAAAATCCTCTTAACAGATGTGGAAACTGAGGCCTAGAGTATTTAAGTTAGGAAGGGATGGAAATAATGCAATTTAAATTCTGGTCTGTATGACTTCTAAGTCTATGATCTCAACCGTCCATCACAGACTGAAAGTTTGTGTCTTTCAGTGACAACCCCTAACATAATGGTATTTGGAGGTGCAGAACTGGGAAGTAATCAAGTTATGAGAGTAGAGTCTTCATGAATGGGATTGTGCTTAGTCACTCAGTCATGTCCAACTCTTTGCGGCCCCATGGATTGTAGCCTCCCAGGCTCCTCTGTCCATGGGGATTCTCCAGGCAAATATATTGGAGTGTGTTGCTATGTCCTCCTCCAGGGGAACTTCCCAACCCAAGGATCTAACCCAGGTCTCCCACACTGTAGGTGGATTCTTTACCATCTGAGCCAGCAGGAATGCCCATGAATACTGCAGTGGGTAGCGTATCCCTTCTCCAGGGAAACTTCCTGACCCAGGAATCAAACCAGGGTCTCCTGCATTGCAGGCAGATTCTTTACCAGCTTAGCTACCAGGGAAGCCCATGAATGGCATTGGTGCCCTTAAGTGGCAATGAAGAGACCAGAGCTCTCTCTTCTTGCCATATGAGGATATAAGAAGTTGGCACCCTGCAACCCAGAATAGGACTCTCCACAGAACCTGATCTTGTGCTTCTAGTCTTCAGAGAGTGAGAAGTAAATATTTGTCATGTAAGTCACAGAGTTTTTCAGTCAGTTCAGTCATTCAGTCGTGTCCAACTCTTTGCAACCCCACAGACTGCAGCAGGCCAGACATCCCTGTCCTTCACAACTCCCAGAGCTCGCTCAAACTCATGTCCATCGAGTTGGTGATATGGAGTTTATGGAATGTTGTTAAAATAGACTGAGCTGAGAGACCATCTTTTTACACTGTCAATTTGAAAATTCCTGACATTAAAATTTAATCTTAAATAGATTTCCAGAAGTTCTTATTTTATGTAAATCTCTAACTGATTCATGGGTGAATCACTCACAATTCTTTAATCACAGAAAAAAATGATTTTTTAATTTAACAAGCATGACAAAACAAATAATATTTAAGATAAAATAAATGCAGAAAGAGAGCTTGTTTAGTTAATAAAGGAGGTCAGGGAAGATATCTCTAAAATAATGTTTACATTTTTTACTACCACTAGCTTCTGAGAGACACTAATGTTTTTTCCTTTCCCTGACCCGCTCTCTCTTAACATAATAAGCAGAATTCTGAGCACATAATAGGCATTCAGGTAATAATTCTGAATTAAAAGTATTTATTAAGCATCAATAGGTACACAAACTCTAATACAATCTATATAAATCTAGGACTTAAAAGCTCATAAAAAATAGAAACTTCAAGAAGACTAAAGACAATAAAAATATCTATATTAATTGAATGCTTTGGGATTTTGTGCTGAGATGGGAGAGTATATTTTAAAAGAAAGAAACACTAGTCTTCATTAAGAACCAAAAGATACAAGGAAAATATCATATTTCTGTGCTGGCCCAATAAACCAAATAGCTTTCATTTTTAGCATTATTATAGTTCAAAATTATGATTAGGCATAGTTATACTCCCCCATTAAATCATCACCATGACCTCTGCAACAGATTTAATAATAGCTTCTAGTAATTACCTATTAAAATACAATTTCTTGAAATCACCATGAAATATATTCAAATTAGATGAATGGATAAGAAAGCTGTGGTACATATACACAATGGAGTATTACTCAGCCGTTAAAAAGAATACATTTGAATCAGTTCTGATGAGATGGATGAAACTGGAGCCGATTATACAGAGTGAAGTAAGCCAGAAAGAAAAACACCAATACAGTATACTAACACATATATATGGAATTTAGAAAGATGGCAATGACGAACCTGTATGCAAGACAGCCAAAAAGACACAGATGTGTATAGCGGACTTTTGGACTCAGAGGGAGAGGGAGAGGGTGGGATGATTTGGGAGAATGGCATTGTAACATGTATACTATCATGTAAGAATCGAATCGCCAGTCTATGTCTGATGCAGGATACAGCACGCTTGGGGCTGGTGCACGGTGATGACCCAGAGAGATGTTATGGGGAGGGAGGTGGGAGGGGGGTTCATGTTTGGGAATGCATGTACACCCATGGTGGATTCATGTCAATGTATGGCAAAACCAATACAGTATTGTAAAGTAAAATAAAGTTCAAATAAAAATTAAAAAAATAAAAAAAAGAAATATATTCAAATTGTAATCTTGAATTTAAGATTTCTAATTTAATCTTAAATGGGATAAAATATCACTAAGTAATAAATGTACTTTATTTTTCAAAGTTTAAAGGCATTGTGGTTGTCTCCTTTTCCCTGAACTAATAACTTAGAAACAACTTTAAAGTCTAGGATCTTAAAATAAATGTAGATCACATTCAGTTGTTTTCTTTTTTCTTAAGTGACAAGCATTTTCTTTGTTAACACTCAGGAGTTCATTTTCTCTTTAGGGAGTAGTTAACCACTCTTATGGCAGAAAGTGAAGAAGAACTAAAGAGCCTCTTGATGAAAGTGAAAGAGGAGAGTGAAAAAGTTGGCTTAAAGCTCAACATTCAGAAAATGAAGATCATGGCATCTGGTACCATCACTTCATGGGAAATAGATGGGGAAACAGTGGAAACAGTGTCAGACTTTATTTGGGGGGGCTCCAAAATCACTGCAGATGGTGACTGCAGCCATGAAATTAAAAGACACTTACTCCTTGGAAGGAAAGTTATGACCAACCTAGATAGCATATTGAAAAGCAGAGACATTACTTTTCCAACAAAGGTCTGTCTAGTCAAGGCTATGGTTTTTCCAGTGGTCATGTATGGATGTGAGAATTGGACTGTGAAGAAAGCTGATCGCCGAAGAATTGATGCTTTTGAACTGTGGTGTTGTAGAAGACTCTTGAGAGTCCCTTGGACTGCAAGGAGATCCAACCAGTCCATCCTAAAGGAGACCAGTCCTGGGTGTTCATTGGAAGGACTGATGCTGAGGCTGAAACTCCAATACTTTGGCCACCTCATGCGAAGAGTTGACTCATTGGAAAGGACCCTGATGCTGGGAGGGACTGGGGGCAGGAGGAGAAGGGGACAACAGAGGATCAGATGGCTAGATGGCATCACCGACTTGATGCACATGAGTTTAGGTGAACTCCAGGAGTTAGTGATGGACAGGGAAGCTTGGTGTGCTGCGATTCATGGGGTCTCAAAGAGTCGGACACTACTGAGTGACTGAACTGAACTGAACTGAAAAACAAGAACTCTGGAACTATATTGCCTGATTTCAAACTCTGATTCCACCACTCATTAGCTTGAGCAAATTACTTAAACTTCACTGTGGTCCATTTCCTTGATATAGAAAATGAGAATAATAGAGTATATCTCATAGGACTATTGTAGGAATTCAGTCAATATACAGAAATCACTAAGAACTGTGTGTGGCCCATAGTAAATACTTGCTAATATCAACTATTATCATTATGGTTGTTCTATGATGTATTAAAGTGTAAACACATGGAACTGAAAATATATACATATCATAACAGTACACAAAAATAACACTTTGTACATAGCTCAGAATATATTTCTTTATAAATATATTGTTTTAAAAAATCATTTGAATCATAGTACAGATCAGTTCATTGGACAGTTTTCTTTAAGAATCAACCAGTAATATTCTGTGTCTATTACAAGACAATAATTGACACCAATAGTTTGAACTATTTTCCCTTAAACCCCCCTGTAATAAAATTCATATTTTTCTTTTCTATTTATTCACACTATCTTGTAGAGTAATAATTTATCCATCTTAATTCCATTTATTATCACATTTTAATATTTTGTTCACTCACTACTTCTTTTTGTATTTGTAAATATGGTACACAAAATCAATGGATTCAATCATTTTTCTATGCAGTCTCTGCTATAAATACTTCTCTATCAAAGAAAAATGCCAATTACACTATTCCTTTATTTCACCATTATTAAATCAATTTCTTAAGAAATTTGCTAATCACAAAAGATCAAAAAGGATTTCATATTTTGAAGTAGAAAAATTAGTTAGGACACTTATCATACTGAAATTTCATACAAAACAGTAATAAACATTAGAAAAGAATAATTTCATTCTAGCCCCCAGAGTGTGTGCCAAGGCTCCCACGGGTCCTGTAGCAAACACAGGGGCCCTGCTAGATAGTTTAAATAAGCTGAAAACAGCATTAATTGACAGCTGTTGGACACTGCACAAACTACTAACTAAAGAAGTTCAGAGTTTCAATGTCAGATTGCACTGCATTCCTTTCAAAGCATCATGACCTTATGAAGGTGGGTTTTTGACTACTGCTGTGATAAGAATCAAGTTGAGAGCAAAAAGCAATGTGAAATAAGAAATTAGGATGTTAATGTCCAATCTGATGCCAAAGTTTGAGAAATCTGTTACCCAAAAGTCTCACACATCTTGTAACAAACACTTATGGCTATTAAAGAATTAAATTAAGATATTATTTTAATCTATATGTACATTTTTAATGATTATTAAATTGTTAGGATATACATAGTTAGTTGACAGTATTCTCAGGTATTTCTCTTTAAGTGACATGAAAATATTACTGAGATAATAAGGGCACTATGAACTGAGACAATTTGGGAAACTATCAATTAATATCTAAAGAAAACAAATCTATTATTTAAATGACTAAATAGTATAATGTGTTAATAGTTATTAATTACAACACTTACCATAACAGAGATCTTTACTAAAAAGTCTCTCAACTTCTTGGAAGTAGTTCTTAATTCTTATAATTCTACTCAGTCTCATTCAATTTAATCTTACCTCATCCTATGATATCATAACCATTTCAGCAAGTTCATACATTTCTCTTCAACTCTAAGACTGAAGGAGTGTTAAGAATATAGAAACTCAGGTAATGAGAAATAAGTCACATGCTCTCAAGGTTAAACGTAAGATATTTTGGCACAAATTTTTAACCACAACGAGCTTCCAGGTAAAATCATTATCTACATCAGTCAATCAAGTTCACTGTAAGAGGGCTATCTAAAACTCTGAATACAACAGTTTGTTGAACTTTTTTATATCTGGTATTTTAATGGAAAATTTAACTTGCAATGTGAAAAAATAAGCTAATAAAATTAAGCTAATCAGATTTTTAAAAAATCTTCTTTCTTGGAAGAACTTCAATTTTATGTTGTTACTGTTCACAATGCATCATATATTTTAAATTTTCTAAACTTTCTGGGTCATTTTTCACCATAAAGCTGAGTTAACTTCTGCTTCCAACCATATAAGAGATACAGATGAAAAATTACCCAGCTGCCTTAAAAAACTTACAAACTGTACATAACATATAGAATATTTTCAGACACCTGCCACAGAGCAAAGGACTGTGAACCCTTAAGAAAGGAAACTAATGAAGTAAGCTGTATGATTGCTGTAGCTCACTATCTAAAGACAGTTTCCAAGCTACAATGAAGGAAGGGATACCCAGAGCTCAGGGTCTCATTAAGTGGAGTAGACACAGACTGGAGTTCAGGAAAGCAATTGACTGAACAATTTCAAGAGGGGACAGAGGGCTAAAAATAATTCACGTTACCATCAGCCTGTGAGGAAGGACCTTGTAATCTACAGGGGATAAGATAGAGTTGCCACAACAGCCATGTCTTAATAGTGGAACTAAATTCACCCTACACAGGAAGAAATGCTTCTTTGTATCTATGCTAGGAGCTTCCCAGGCAGCACAGTCAGTAAAAAACCTGCCTGCCAATGCAGGAAACAAAAAGACACAGCCTTGATCCCTGGGTAGGAAAGATTCCCTGGAGTGGGAAATGGCAACACACTTCAGTATTCTTACCCGGAAAATTCAGTGGACAGATGAGCCTGGCAGGCTCATGGGACTGCAAAGAGTTGGTTGCAACTGAGCACGCATGCAATCAATCTATGCTAACAAAGTTGCAAAAGATCAAACTGAACTACAAGTAACTTAACTGAATACAAGAAAAAGTTCAATATTTTTAAAGGCATATAACAATCATCAAACACACAAAAAATTCACAGTCTGAAATTCAATCAAAAATTACCAGGAATGCAAAGATGAAACATATGATCCAAAATGTAGAGAAATATCAATGACTAAGATATTAAAATTAGGAAATTAGAACCTTAAATGCCTATGATAAGTATACTCAAGATTTTAAAGAAAACCATAACTATAAAAAAAAATGGAGTATGTATTGATTAAAAAAATTTAAGAACATTCAGAAGTGAACATTTTAATATCTGAAATGGAAAACACATTAGAAGGGATTAACAGGAGATTAAATAGTATATAGGAAAATATTATAAAACTTGAAAAATAGGAATAGAAGTTATTTAAAATATAGCTGAAGTATTTTTATATCAATGACTAAGACCCTTTAGCGAAACTACTTGGTCTTATTTATGAGTATCACAGTATTCTCCAAACAACATTTTTAAAACAATATTGTCTATCTGGATAATCAACAATTTTCACCAGTGAAGAAAAATAATTTAAAAGTAATGGCAAGTTGGAAAAAAAAATATGTCTTTTAGAAACTATAAATGCATTCAACATAAATATAAAATTTTTTTTAATTATTAGATTTTAACTTCAACATGAAAAACATGCTCCATAATACACGCCCTCAAAGTAGAAATGAATTAATCTTCAGAATTTCTCTTAGAAACACAAATAAAAAATCTATAGATGTGATCATTTTCCTCCTATGCAGTGTCACTTTTAATTGAAGTATAGGTGATTTTCCTGGAGGAGGGTATGGCAACGCACTCCAATATTCTTACCTGGAGAATCCCATGGATAGAGTAGCCTGGCAGGCTATAGTTCAAAGGGTCACACAGAGTCAGACATGACTTAAGCTACTTAGCAGGCACACACGCATAGATGATTTACAATATTGTGTTAGTTTCAAGTATACAGCAAAGTGATTCAGGTTTTTTAAGATTACATTCCATTATAGGTTATTACAAGATATTGAATATAAGACCTTTTGCTATACAGTAAATCCTTCTTGCTTACCTACTGTATGTATAATAGTGTGTATCTGTTAAACCCATATTCCTAATTTGTCACTCCCTCCTTCCCTACCCCTTTTGGTAACCATAAGTTATTTTCCTGTATTTGTGAGTCTATTTCTGTTTTGTATATAGATTTATAAATAAATAAAATTATGTTTTGTATATAGATCAATTACATATAATTTATATCACATAGTATTTGTCTTTCTTTGACTTACTTCACTAAATATAATATTCTCCAGGTCCAATCATGTTGCTGCAAATGACAAAATTTCAATCATTTTTATGGTTGAGTAATAAAATCACTGCAGATGGTGACTGCAGCCATGAAATTAAAAGACGCTTACTCCTTGGAAGAAAAGTTATGACCAACCTAGATAGCATATTCAAAAGCAGAGACATTACTTTGCCGACTAAGGTCCGTCTAGTCAAGGCTATGGTTTTTCCAGTAGTCATGTATGGATGTGAGAGTTGGACTTTGAAGAAGGCTGAGCGCCGAAGAATTGATGCTTTTGAACTGTGGTGTTGTAGAAGACTCTTGAGAGTCCCTTGGATTGCAAGGAGATCCAACCAGTCCATTCTGAAGGAGATCAGCCCTGGGATTTCTTTGGAAGGAATGATGCTAAAGCTGAAACTCCAGTACTTTGGCCACCTCATGCGAAGAGTTGACTCATTGGAAAAGACTCTGATGCTGGGAGGGATTTGGGGGCAGGAGGAGAAGGGGACGACAGAGGATGAGATGGCTGGATGGCATCACTGACTCGATGGACGTGAGTCTGAGTGAACTCCAGGAGTTGGTGATGGACAGGGAGGCCTGGCGTATTGCAATTCATGGGGTCGCAAAGAGTCGGACACGACTGAGCGACTGAACTGAACTGAACTAATATTTTATTGTGTGTATATACCACAACTTCCCAAACCGTTTGTCCACTGATGTACTTGAGTTGTCTTGGTTACCAGGGCTGCTATGAACATTGGGGGTGCATGTACCCTTTCAAACTACAGCTTTCATGTTTTCAGATAGATGCCCAGAAGTAATATTGCTGGACCATATAATAACTACATTTTTAGTTCATTAAGAAACCTCCATACTGTTTTCCATAGCAGCTATATAGATTTAAATTCCTACCAACAGTGTAGGAGAGTTCCCTCTTCTACACACCTTCAACTTTTATTATTTGCAGACTTTTTGGTAATACCCATTCTGATTAGAGTGAGGTGATACCCCCATTTGATTTTCATTTCTCTAATAATTAGCAATGGTGAGCATCTTTTCATTAGCCTGTTGGCCATCTGTATGTTTTCTTTGGAGAAATATCTATTTAGAACTTCCACCCATATTTTTTATTGGGTTGTTTGGTTTTTTCTTTTTTTGTATATGTTGAGTTCTATGAGCTCTTTATACATTTTTGAAATTAATTGTTTGTCAGTTACATAATTTGCAAATATTTACTCCCAGTCCACAGACTGCCTTTTCATTTTGTTGATAATTTTCTTTACTGTGCAAAAGCTCATAAGTTTGATTAGGTCCCATTTGTTTATTTTTGCTTTTATTCATTTTCCCTTGTGAGACTGATACAAGAAAATATTGCTATGATTTATGTCAAAGACTGTTTTGCCTATATTCCCTTCTAGGAGTTTTATGGTGTCATGTCTTATATTTAAGTCTTCAAAACATTCTGAGTTTACTTTTGTACATGGTATGAGGGAATATTCTAACTACACTGATGTATGTGTGGCTGTCCAGTTTTCCCAACAACACTGGCTGAAAAGACTATCTTTTCTCCATTATATATACTTGCCTCCTTTATGGTCAAAGATTAACTGACCATAGATGTGTGGTTTATTTCTGGGATTTCTGTTCTATTCCATTAGTGTATATGTCTCTTTCTGTGCCAATATCATGCTGTATTGATTACTATAGCTTTGTAGTACTGTCTGAAGTCTAGAAGGGTTATGCCTCCACATTGTTCTTTTTCCTCGACAATTCTGGGTCTTTTATGGTTCCATAATAAATCTTCAAATTATTTGTTCCACTTCTGTGAAAAAGTCAAGAGTGTTTCAATATAAATTGTATTAAATCTGTAGACTGTTTTGGATACTATAGCCACTTAAACAATATTAATTCTTCCAAAACAAAATAATGGAATAAAAAATAATAATAATAGGATCTTTTTCCACTTCTTTAAATCAACTTCAATTTCCTTCACCAATGTTATACAGTTTTCAGCATACAGCTCTTTAATCTCTGGTTAAGATTATTCATATACATTTTATTTTTTGAAGTGATTTTTAACAGGATTATTTACTTGCTCATTTTGATATTTCATTGCTTGTATAAAGAAATGCAATGTATTTCTGTATATTAATCTTGAATTCTGCTACTCTGCCCATTATTAGTCCTAATACTTTGTTGTAGAGATTTTAATATTTTCTATATAGAGCGTCAAGTCATCTGCAAATATGGACAATGTTATATTCTCTCTTCTGATCAGAATACTTTTCTAAATTTTTCTTGGCTGAATACTATGGGTACGATATGTTAAATACAAGTGGTGAGAGCAGACATTCTTGGCTTGTTCCTGAATTTAGTAGGGAGGCTTTCATCTTTTCCTCCTTTAGTATTACATTGGCTGTGGATTTGTCAAAAATAGTTTTATTAGGTTGAGATATGCTCCCTCTAAACCCATTTTGATGATTTTTATCAACATGAAGAGATGTCCTATTTTGTCAAATACTTTTTCTTCATCTGTTGAGATGAACATGTAGCTTTTGTCTTTCCTGTTGTCAACACTGGTTAATTTGCATATGTTGAACCATCCTTGAGACCCTGAAATGAATCCAACTTAATCATGGCATATGGTCCTTTTTATGTACTGTTGGATTTAACTTCTAATATTTTGTTGAGAATTTTTTCATCTATATTCATTAGAGTTCTTGCCTATAATTTTCTTTATAGTGGCTTTTTGTGATTTTGATATCACTATGATGGTGGCTTCATAGAACGAATTTGGAAATATTCACTCCACTTCAATTTCTAGGTATATTTTAAGAAATACAAGTATAAATTCCTTATGTGTTTGGTGGAAATTTCCAGTGAAGTCATTTGGTGTTGGACTTGTGTTTGCAGGTAGTTTTTTTGGCTTGTTTTTTAGCAGATTCTCTTTCATACATAGTAATCAGTCTATTTGAATTGTCATTTTTTGGTTTACTCAGCTTTTGCAGTTATGTATTCAGAAACAACCATTTCTTCTAGGTTGTCCATTTAACTGATATAACTGTTCATAGTAGTCTCCTAGGACTTCCGCCGCCCTCCCCTGTGGTATCAGTTGTTATGTCTCCTCTTCCACTTCTATATTATTCATTTCAGCCTTCTGTATTTTCCTCTTCATAAGGCCTGGTCAGAGATTTGTTGACTTCTTTTTCAAAAAGTCAGCTCTTGGTTTTATTGATCAGAACTATTATTTACTTGATCTCTATTTTATTTCTTCTTTAATCTTTATTACTTCCCTCCCTCTGCTACCTCTTGGGTGAACTTTTTTCCCCAGTTCTTTTAGGTGGCAAGTTAAGTCATTTACTTGAGATTTTTGTTTCTTGAGGAAGGCCTTATCACTGTGAACTTCCCACTTAGAACTGCTATGTTGAATCCCTAAGATCTTATAAGATTGTGTTTTTATTTTTGATTGTCTTGAGATATTTTGATTTCTTCTTTGATTTTATTGTTGACCCATTGGTTTTTTTAATAGCACAATGTTTAGCCTCCATGTGTTCATACTTTTTCCATTTTTCTTTCTGTGGTTGAATTCTAGTTTCATAGAGCCATGGTCAGAATTTAGGCTTAAGTAACTTCTACACTTTAAAGTCTGTTGAGGCTTGTTTTGTGACCTATTATACTGACTATCCTTGAGAACATTACATTACATGCATGGTTGAAAAGAATGTCTATTCTAATTTTTCTTAGATACAATATCCTGTAAGTATCAATTTAGTCCAACTGGTCTACAATGTCACATAGGATTCTGTTGCCTTATTTAATTTTTTGTCTGGTTGATATGTCCATTGATGTCAGTGGGATTCTGTACTCTCACATAATTATTGTACAGATCATATGCTGATCCATAATACAAGATTTACAAGTTTAAGAAGACTGAAATCACTTCAAATATCCACATAACCACAATGCCATGGAAGGCTGCAGTCCATGGGGTCGCTGAGGGTCAGACATGACTGAGCGACTTCACTTTCACTTTTCACTTTCATGCATTGGAGAAGGAAATGGCAACCCACTCCAGTGTTCTTGCCTGGAGAATCCCAGGGACGGGGGAGCCTGGTGGGCTGCCATCTATGGGGTCGCACAGAGTCAGACACGACTGAAGCGACTTAGCAGCAGCAGCAGCAGCACAACGCCATGAAATCAGAAATCAGTAACAGGAGGGAACTGGGAGACTTGCAGATATGTGCAAATTAAATAACACACTTTTGGACAGCAAAAAATAAAAAATAACTTGATAAAAATGAAAAAGTACTTTCAAACTCTATAGAATAATAAGAACAATTCTAAGAGAAAAAACTATAGCAAGAAATGCCTACATTAAGAAAAAGAAAGATCTCAAACAACCTAACTTTACACTTCAAAGAACTTAAAAAAAAAAAAAAAAAAAGACCTCAGGCCAAAAATAGCAGAAGGAAGGAATTAATAAAAAATAGAGCAGAAATAAATGGAACAAGTAGGGACTAAAAGAAAGAAAAATATCTATGAAATTGAGTTGATTTATTGATAAACAAAATTGACAAACCTTTAGCGAGAAAAATGAGAGAAGACTCAAAACTATAGATGAAATAAGACATAGTACAAAAGATACAACAGAAATATAAAGCATAGTTAAGAGACTACTATAAAGAATTATTTGCAAACAAACTGGATAACATAGAAGAGACGGAATAATTTGAGGAAAGAGACAACCTACCAAGACTTAATCATGAAGAAAGAGAAAATCTGAAAAGGAGGTTAAATTGAATCCAAAATATCCCCAGAAAACAAAGCTCAATTCCAATAGTTTATTGGTCATTTCTACCAAACATCTAAAAAATGAATCAATGCCATCCTTCTTAAACTCTTCCAAAATAGTCAAGAAAAAAATCACATTTACACTCATTTTCCACACCTCCATTATCTTGAAAGCAAAACCCGGCAAGAGAACTACAGGAAAACTGCAGACCAAAATTCCAGATGAACACGATGTGTAGAAGTCCTCAACATTCTGGCAAACTGAATTTAACAGCACATTGAAAGGACCATACAACAAGATAAAGTGAGAGCTATCCCAGGTACACAAAGATGGTTCAATATATTCAAATTAATAAATGTGAAATACCACATTAACAGAATTAAAGAATAAAACTCATATATGATCATCTCAGTAGATGCAGAAAAGGAATTTCACAAAATAAAACATCCTTTTATGATTAAAAAACACTCAACAAATTGAGTATAAACAGAATATCCTTCAACATAATAAAAGATATATATGATGAATCGTAGCTAAAATAATACTAAACAGTTAACATTTGAAAGCTTTCCATCTAAGATCAGGAATAAGACAAAGATATTCACTGTCATTACTTCTATTATTATTTAGCATGATACTGGTGGCCTTCCCAGGTGGCGCTAGTAGTAAAGAACTCGCCTGTCAAGGCAGGTTAGACATAAGAGACATGGGTTCAATCCCTGGTTCGGGATTATCCCCGTAGAAGGAAATGACAACCCACTCCAGTATTCTTGCCTGGAGAATCCCATGGACTGAGGAGCCTGGCAGGCTACAGTCCATAAAGTTGCACAAGGTAGGACACAAGTGAAATAATGACTTAGCATATGGTACTGGTGATCCTAGGCAGAGTAATCAGGCAAGAAAAGGAAATAAAAGGTGCCCAAATTAGAAAAGAAGTGAAATTATTTTTCATTTTCAATCAGATGATCTTACATACAAAAAATCCTAAAGACTCCATCAAAACACTGGCAGAACTAATCAATCAATTCAATAAAGTTGCAGTGCATAAAAATCAACATAAAGAAGTAAGTGTGCTTCTATACACTAACAATGAAACATTTAAAAAGAAATAAAGTGCTGGGCATACACACCAAGGAAATCTGAATTGAAAGAGACACATGTACCCTGATGTTCACTGCAGAACTGTGTACCACAGCTAGAACATGGAAGTAACCTAGATTTCCTTTGGCAGATGAACAGACAAGGAAGTTGTTGTACATATACACAATGGAATATTACTCAGCTATTAAAAAACAATGTATTTGAGTCAGTTCTAATAAGGTGGATGAAACTGGAGCCTATTATACAGAGTGAAGTAAGTCAGAAAGATAAACACCAATGCAGTATATTAACTTAGAAAGACAGTAACAACGACCCTATATGAAAGACAAAATTACATTTGTGTATCTTACGCAAGACAAAAGAGACACAGATGTAAAGAACAGACTTTTGGACTCTGTGGGAGAAGCCAAGGGTGGGATGATTTGAGAGAATAGCACTGAAGCATGTATATTACCATATGTAAAATAGATGACCAGTGCAAGTTTGATGCATGAAGCAGGGCACTCAAAGCCAGTGCTCTGGGACAACCTAGAGGGATGGGGTGGGGAGGGAGGTGGGAAGGGGGTTCAGGATGGGGGGAACACATGTGCACCTATGGCTAATTCATGTCAGTGTATGGCAAAAACCACCTTAATATTGTAAAGCAATTAGCCTCCAATTAAATAAATAATTTTTAACAAAGAAATAAAACAATCCCATTCATAACAGCAGCAAAAACAATTTAAAAAATTAGAAATAAGAAGGTAAAAGCACCTGTACACTGAAAACTACAAGACTTTGATGAAAGAAACTGAAAAAGATACAAACAAATGAAAGATACTCCATGTTCATGAAATGGAATAAATAATATTACTAAAATATCCATAGTACATAAAGCCATCTATATATTCAATGCAATCTCTATAAAAATTCTAATGGCAATCTTCACAGAAATAACACAAACAATCCTAAAATATTTGCGGAATCATTAAAGATCCCTAATAGCCAATGTAATCCTCAGAAAGAAAAAAAAGACTGGAGGCCTCACACTTTGCAATTTCAAACTACATTTAACAAATCTACAGTAACCAAAATAGTAGGGTACTGGCATAAAATCAGACACATAAATCAATGGAATATAATCAAGAGCTCAGAAACAAACCCTTACATACATAGTCAATTGGAGCCATGAGTACTCAGTGGGAAAAGGAAGTTCTCATTGGTAAATATTTTGGGGAAAACTAGATAACCACAGTAGAAGAATGAATGTGGACCCCTATCTACACCACTCACAAGAATTAAAGTTGATTAAAAACGTAAAACATAAAAATTGAAAGTATAAAACTCCTAGAAGAAAACTTGAGAAAACGTAACAATGCTCTTGACAACACTGGGTTTGTTTTTTTTTTTTTGATATTACACTGAAAGCACAAAAATGGGCAAAAATCAAAAAGTGGGACCAAATCAAACTAAAAAGCACTAAAATAAACTAAAAAGCACAGCAAAAGAAACAATCAACAGAATGAAAATGCAACCTAAAAAATGGCAAAACAATTTGCAGATCATAAATCTTATAAGAGGTTAATACCTAAAATACATAATACAACAACAACAACAACAAAAAATCTGATTTTTAAAACGGGCAGAAAATCTGAATAGACATTTTTCCAAAGAGCATATACAAACGGCCTATAGGTACATGAAAAGACGCTCACTGACCATCAGGGAAATGCAAACCAAAATCAAATGAATTATCACTCCAAACCTGTTAGCTAACATCAAAAGACAAGGGATAACAAGCGCTGATGAGAAAGCGGGAAAAAAAGAGAACCCCTGTACATTCTCAGATGGGAACATAACTGGAACAGCCACTATGGAAAACACTATGGAGGTTCCTCACGCAATTAAAATAGACTACCTCATGAGTCAGTTACTCTGCTTCCATGTATACATTCAAAGGCAACGAAAGCTGGACCTTGGAGAGTTAATTATCTACACACTCACGTTCACTGCAACATTACGCACAATAGGCAAGATATGGTAACAACCTAATTGTCCATCAACGGACGAAGAGATAAATAAAATTATACACATTTAATGGAATGTTATTCAGCCTTCAAATAGAAGGAAATACTTCCGTTGGTGACAACACGAATGAACCTGGAGGGCATTATGATACTTAAAATTAGTCAGACACAGAAAGACAAATACTTTGTGATCTGACTCATATGCGGAATCTGAAAAAGTCAAACTCATAAAAGCAGAAAGTAAAATGGTGGTTGCCAGGCTTCAGGGGATGGGAGAACTGAGGAGATGTTGTTCAAGGGATACAATATTTTGGTTATGTAAGATGAGTAAGTTCTGGAGATATAATATATAGCTTGGTGACTATAGTGATTAATACTATATACTTGAAATTTAAAGAGTAGATCTTAAGTAGCCAAAACACACACAGAAAAGGTAACTATGAGAAGTAATGGATATGTTAATTAGCTTGATTGCAAACATTTAGCAATCTATATGAATCAAAACATCATGTTGTTATCTAAAATTTATACAACGTTTACATTTTGTTAATTATATCTCAATAAAACTGTAAACAACATTATGCTTTTCAAAGAAAAGTGTAATGTTTTTAGGTATAAAAGTATACAGAGAGAAAGTAAAATTAATATTTGGAAAGAGTGCCAAAAAATGACAATTATACATAGATAAGGTTTTAATACTTATGTAGAATGTAGAAGTGCTGTCAGATTATTCCATACTCATTTTTACACACCTATCTCATGATAATAAACTACACAAAGCTGGTGAGGATGCTATGAAATAGGTACTCATATATAGTGCTGCTGGCTATATATTGTGTAGCTTCTTTAAAGTTCAAATACTTGATTCAAGATTTTAAGTAGATTTTTTTCAAATATATTTATCACAGCAATATTTCTAACACTGAAAAATGGATCTTCCTTTGGGAAGATCCTCTGGAGGAGAAAATGGCAACCCATTCCAGTATTCTTGCCTAGGAAATCCCATGGACAGAGGAGCATGGCAGGCGACAGTCCATAAGGTTGCAAAAGAGCTGGGCATGACTTAGTGACTAAACAACAACAATTTAAAACTTACCAAAAATCAAAGCTAAAAGGCAGCAAAGTAAAATTAAAACATATGTTTGTAAATCCATATCTCAGTCTCTTCCACTTGATGACTAGCCCTTTCTGAAAATTGAGTTAGAACATCAGAAGTCAGAAATTATGCCAGAAATTTGAACCAGAAATTACTGGTTCAAAGTAAAAGTAGTATGCAAAGAACCAAACAATCCAGACATCAAAGACTCAACTAAAAGTAAAAGCATCCTGCTTCATCAAATTTAGGTTTGCATATAAAATATTAAGTAAACAATCTAGTTAGAGTGGAGAATATAGAAATCAAATATATTGTAGAAAGGACAGTAATATTTATATTAAATATGCATAAAAAGAAACTATCAGAACTATACATATGTGGATAATCAAATGATGCTTTATAGTATTTTACACATTAAGTATCTAAATTATATAAGGTAATCTTTGTTTAATGTGTCTTTTAAGTGGTAGTAAAACCAAAATAAATCCACATGATGGGCACATATAAACTACTACAAATAAGGAAAAGAACCAATAATACCTATAATTCTGCAAAAGGAAAGGGAGCACCCACTACTAAAGTATACTTGGTAAAATAGCCTGACTAGGATTTCTAATCCAAAATCAAATATGAGATAGATATTTAATAAACATTTTTAAACAACAGATTGGAAACCTCAGTGTTGACAGATGTCTTAGTTAAGGAAGCCAAAATTAATTCGAATATATGTTCTCACTACTTCCTAATGCCTACCACCATGCATCCTATTAGGTTTGCTACAAGACTCTCTTGGGAGCTTCTCTGGTGGCTCAGCAGTATAGAATCCGCCTGCGATGCAGAAAGACGCAGGAGACACGGGTCGATCCCTGGGTGGGGAAGATCCTCTGGAGGAGGGCATGGCAACCCACTCCAATATTCTTGCCTGGAGAATCCCATGGACAGAAGAGCCTGTCCAGCCTCTGACTCCAGGGTCGCAGAGAGTCAGACACGGCTGAAGCAACAGGGCACGAACACAAGCATCAGTGAATCAAAGACAAAGACCTTGATCAAAGAGATTATAGTTACTCAGTGGGCACATATACATGACAAAATATAGAGTATCTACAGAAAAATTATAAACAGGGTTCAACAAGATGAGACAGATTACCCTCAGGAAACACAAAGTTTCACTTATTCTGAGAATTAAAAATACTTCAAAAGGCAAAGCGACGAGAGAAATCCTCTCCTAGCAAGGTGAAATCTCCATGGCATAGGAAAGCTCTTTCTACGCGTTTTGTCGCTTCCTCTACCTCACTGGCTGAAGCCACTTAACTGTTCTGAAGAATCTTTAGATTGAAAAAGAATTATGGATACCTTCTTCTACCATTTCAAATATTCACCAAAGAGATCCTCTTAGAGCCTATCATGTTCTGAATAAAGATATGCTTCTTTAGCAAAGGCAGTTATAAGTACAGTTATTAATACGTACTGCTATTTTTGGTTTAATAGGTTAATCTTGCTATACCAATTATGATGGTGGGCATTCTGCTAAAACTGTAGTTACTTCATTATTTCCTAATGAAGCCAATTTATAACCCCAATGGCAAATGTGTACATGGTCATAGAAGTAAGGCTGTACTTCTTCCTCAATACAATTTACAATTCCAAAGCTACTTCCTCTTCCTCCTGCTGCTGCTGCTGCTGCTGCTGCTGCTGCTAAGTCACTTCAGTGTCCGACTCTGTGCGACCCCATAGATGGCAGCCCACCAGGCTCCCCCGTCCCTGGGGTTCTCCAGGCAGGAACACTGGAGTGGGTTGCCATTTCCTTCTCTAATACATGAAAGTGAAAAGCGAAAGGGAAGTTGCTCAGTCATGTCTGACTCTTTGTGACCCCATGTACCGCAGCCTACCAGGCTCCTCCATCTATGGGATTTTCCAGGCAAGAGTACTAGAGTGGGTTTCCATTGCCTTCTCCAATCTCCATGAGCTTCAGTTCAGTTCAGTTCAGTCTCTCAATCTGCAGCACGCCAGGCCTCCCTGTCCATCACCAACTCCCGGAGTTCACTCAAACTAGAGTACTGGAGTAGGGTGCCATCACCTTCTCCGAAGCTACTTCCTACTTCACAACTATCCATATGCACAACTGGAAGATTATCTCATTTTATCTTTTTATGATACTTTTTACCTCCATTAATTTGCTCACTCTTGAACCATATCTTCAAATATAAAGTGAAATTTTGACATCTTTATCATAAGTACTGCATTTAACTGCTTTTTAACTACTAAATTTTTTAAAATTTATTGAATACTACAAAGATAACAGTATATGTTATAATAAATATTCATGTTTGTATGGGCTTCCCTAGTGGCTCAGACGGTAAAGCGTCTGTCTACAATGCAGGAGACCTGGGTTCGATCCCTGGGTGGGAAGATCCCCTGGAGAAGGAAATGGCAGCCCACTCCAGTATTCTTGCCTGGAAAATCCCATGGACCGCAGAGCCTGGTAGGTTACCGTACAGGGGGTCACAAAGAGTCGGACACGACTGAGAGACTTCACTTCACTTCATTTCATGTTTATATAAGTTAAAATTCAAATTGTAAAATAGCAAGAATTTTATTAACACATATATATACTTGATAATTTTTCAAGTAATAAAGTTCATTTAAAATTCCAAGAGTCATTTTGTTGGTAAAATTATCACTTTCAAGATTTCAAAAAATCCATTTTTCAAATTAGTATCTATAGAAACTCAGTTTAATCCAAAGTGTGAGATGATAATTTGGGATCATTTGTTGTCTTTCATATGCTATCATAAATCAGATTATTTCATGACCTCAATGTGAAACTCAGAAAGTTCACTATTTTTCCATTTCAACCAGAAGTTATTTACTTTAAACCTTACTGATTCTTATGCACAGATTTAGATACCAGCTTTCACATGTTAGGTCCATTTCTTCTCTGGTGAAAATAAACATATCTGAATATTAAAGGAAAATATAAATAATATTATCTTTGCTATGCAAATTAGAAATGCCTTTGGGATAAAACAAGGCCTCCAGGTATTTTAAAATAAGCAGATGCAGAAGTGTATTTCATGTTCATTTTACTTCTTAACTACTTTAAAAGCTATTGATCTCAGCATTGTTTATATATAATTATATCTAGCTCATTTTCCTTTGAAACATTTATTTTTGATGATAACATGAAAATTTACAGAAGACACTGAAAAGAATAAGAAAGGCTTTATCAGTGCTACTGAGTGGCCAAATATTTATGTCATGGTCTCATGTGAACATTTTAAAGTTACCATAATTGTTTATATTTTCTAATGCTTGAGATTTTATTTGAAAATTTACCTGTCTTTTCTTAATTTTTTAAAAAGAAGCAACATTTGTTTAAAAGGTAATTTTTATTGCTATAAGTTTTCCAAAGTTTAATATACAGTAAAGTACATTTAGAAAATTAAGATCATGGCATCGGTCCCATCACTTCATGGCAAATAGATGTGGAAACAGTGGCTGACTTTATTTTTCTGGGCTCCAAAATCACTGTGGATGATGACTGCAGCCATGAAATTAAAAGACACTTACTCCTTGGAAGGAAAGTTATGATCAACCTAGACAGCATATTAAAAAGCAGAGACATTAATTGCCAACAAAGGTCCTTCTAGTCAAGGCTATGGTTTTTCCAGTAGTCATGTATGGATGTGAGTTGGACTATAAAGAAAGCTGAGTGCCGAAGAATTGATGCTTTTGAACTGTGGCGTTGGAGAAGACTCTTGAGAGTCCCTTGGACTGCAAGGAGATCCAGCCAGTCCAGCCTAAAGGAGATCAGTCCTGGGTGTTCACTGGTGGAACTGATGTTGAAGCTGAAACTCCAATACTCTGGCAACCTGATGCAGAGAGCTGACTCATTTGAAAAGACCCTGATACTGGGAAAGACTGAGGACAGGAGGAGAAGGGGACGATGGAGGATGTGATGGTTGGATGGCATCACTGACACAATGGACATGGGTCTGGGTAGATTCCGGGAGCTGGTGATGGACAGGGAGGCCTGGCATGCTGCGATTCATGGGGGATCACAAAGAGTTGGATACAACTGAGCAACTGAACTGAACTGGAAGTACTACAATCCTACTCAATGAATTTTTGTCATCACCTCTATCGATCCAATTTATATTCTCCTGAGTTACCTTATAAAACTATAAATTTATTAAAAGAATGAAGATTTCTCAGTGATATTTCCAGACGACAGACTGGTTATACCTGCCATTCATAGGAAACACACAGCTTAGATTTACAGATGTTTTTAAAACTTTTTGATTTGTTTACTAATTATAAATTTATTATATAACTCCCCTAAACAAACAAACAAAAAATCTAAATGATAATTCCCAGTGGCAGTACTTGAAGACCTACTCTTCTTTTTTTTAATTTATTTATTTTAATTGGAGGCGAATTACTTTACAATATTGTAGTGGTTTTTGCTGTACATTGATTGATATGAATCAGCCATGGGTGTACATGTGTTCCGCATCCTGAACCCCTCTCCCACCTTCCTCCCCATCCCATCCCTCAGGGTCATCCCAGTGCACCAGCCCTGAGCGCCCTGTCTCATGCATCAAACCTGGACTGCTGATCTATTTCACATATGGTAATATACATGTTTCTATGCTCTTCTCTCAAATCATCCCACCCTCGCCTTCTCCCACAGAGCCCAAAAGTCTGTTCTTTATATCCGTGTTGCTTTTGCTATCTCGCATATAGGGTTATCATTACCATCTTTCTAAATTCCATATATATGCGTTAATACACTGTATCAGTGTTTTTGTTTCTGACTCACTTCACTCCGTATAACAGGCTCCAGTTTCATCCACCTCATCAGAATTAATTCTAATGCATTCTTTTTAATAGCTGAGTAATATTCCATTGTGTATATGTACCACAGCTTTCTTATTTGACAGCCTACTCTTAACTGCTAGAATTCTAGGATACAGCAGCCTGCACATAGATGAAGACAAGATAGTCTGAAGACAAAGACCCCCAAGTAATAATAGTTAATGACCTATTTCACTTGACTTTATGAGTAACTACATCAACTTTATAGATGTTGAATGTATTCCAGTTGGGACCCTCCCATTTTAATTCTGGAGAAGGAAATGGCAACCCACTCCAGTGTTCTTGCCTGGAGAATCCCAGGGATGGCGGAGCCTGGTGGGCTGCCGTCTATGGGGTCGCACAGAGTCGGACACAACTGAAGCAACTTAGCAGCAGCAGCAGCATTTTAATTCACTTAATTATGTTCAACTGAATAAACACGCTAGAGCAGATATCACAAACAGGCTCTCTCACCTGTGCAAACGCATAGCAGAGGGCTGACCAGAATGCTATTTTAATTCAGAACTCAATAGGAAAGAGAGTTGTGAACACTCAGTAAAGACTAAAATGAAATGGAAGGGGAAGGAGGAGGATACAACACTCTCCCGCAGGGTAAAATCATCACTTCTTAAACTGTTTAAGCCCCACTTTGAACACTGGGTTCCAACAACATCAGTACTGCTGCTTCTGCTGCTAAGTCGCATCAGTCGTGTCCGACTCTGTGCAACCCCAGAGACGGCAGCCCACCATGCTCCTCTGTCCCTGCGATTCTCCAGGCAAGAATACTGGAGTGGGTTGCCATTTCCTTCTCCAGTACTATTAACTCCCAAATATAGTGTCAAAATATAAGATTTAAAAAACATAATCATCTTCCACTCCTAGAAAAAAGAACTACAATGTACTTTTTCCTTCTGTCTCCCTCAAAACACAACCAAAACTCGTGGTCATTATATATAAAATAAACAGGAAAACTCCAATGGTATGGGGGGCAAAAGACAGACTGGCTAGGAATCTTGAAAGAAAGATTGTTAAGAAACAACACAGTGATAAGAAAATTATGACTTTCTTTTTGTCTCATATTTCCCAGACCTGGAGCAAAAAATGTCAATGACCTAATACAGTATAAATGGTGCAATGAGCGCAGTAAGAAAAGTTGAGTCGCTCAGTCATGTCTGACTCTTTGCGACCCCATGGACTGTAGCCTACCAGGCTCCTCTGTCCATGGGATTTTCCAGGCAAGAGTACTGGAGTGGGTTGCCATTTTCTTCTCCAGGGGATCTTCCCGACCCAGGGATCAAACCTGGGTCTCCCACATTGTAAACAGATGCTTTACCGTCTGGGCCACCAGGGAAGTCAGTAAGAAAAAGTCCTAGCAAAAACAGAACAGGAAGGGGATAGCCTAATAAAAAAGAAAACATTTACACAATAACCACTCTACCCCAGTCTATCATTCTCCACAAAAAAAAAAAAAAACCTTGTTTCAACTACCACCCACACCAGCAAAGGCCAACTGGGGAACCTAGACTCCAATCCTTGCAAAAATGTAGTAAGACTCCCCACATCCCTTTCCCTACTGGGGCAGTAGAGAGTCAGAGTGCTGGACCTTCACCACTGCCTAACAAAGGCTCCTGTCCCACCATGTCTGAGTGGAAGCCACACGAGGAACCCTAAAGAGGCACTACTGCTCCTCCCAAACAGAATATGTCAGTGGAGTCATAGGAGAGAGCGGTAAAACCCAAGCCAATCCAGCAGTAATGAGAAGCCCTCCCCACTCCTTAAGCGTCGACATGAATCAAGACAGGAACCTGAACTTCCAACCTCTCCTGGCAGTAGAAAACAAACACCACTTCTTCCCCTGGTGGAGTGATCTCAGAGAAAGCAAACTTAACAAAAGGTTTACATAAGACACATAGCCCATCATATCTGAATGACTAGCTGTAATTAAATCACTCATCATACCAAGAACCAAGAATATATAAAACTAAATAAAAAGCCATCAATAAAAGTTAAAAGCAAAATGACAGAAATGTTAGAATTATTCAACAATTTTAAAGCAGACATAATAAAAATGGTTTAACAAGCAATTATAAAGACAGAAGAAAGAAACTAGAAGCCTCAGCAAAGTCATTAAGTCTCAGCAAAGAGAAAGAAGATACAAAGAAGAACCAAATGAAAATTTCAGAAGTGGTAACTATAAAAATCAAAATAAACAACTCAGTGGATGGACTCAATAACTTTCTGTAGAGAACAGAGTAAGAATCAGTGAACCAGAGAGAGTACAATACAAACAAAAACTACTAGTCCTCACTTCTGCTGAAGACATTAACTTTATTTTTCCTCTATAAAAATTTCTAGAAATCCTCCGATAAACCACAACTATAAATCTTGACAAAATTTTTAAGTTTCCCCACATATTTTCAAAGACTATTCCCTAAACTTTATGACACAAAAAGGAGAACATAAGCAAAAACCAATTTCATTACAATTCCAAAGAAAGCCAATGCCAAAGAATGTTCAAACTATCACACAACTGCACTCATTTCACATGCTAGGAAGGTTATGCTCAAAATCCTTGAAGCTAGGCTGCAGCAGTACATGAATTAAGAACTTCCAGATATACAAGATGGGTTTAGAAAAGGCAAAGGAACCAGAGATCAAATTACCAACATTCATTAGATCATAGAAAAAGCAAGGGAATTCCAGAAAAACATCTACTTCTGCTTCACTGACTATCCAAAAGCCTTTGACTGTGTGGATCACAACAAACTGCAGAAAATACTTAAAGAGATGGGAATACCAGACCACCTCACCTGTATCCTAAGAAACCTATATGCAGGTCAAGAAACAACAGTTAGAAATGGACATGAAACAAAGGACTGGTTCAAAATTGGGAAAGGAGTATGACAAAGCTGTACACTGTCACTCTGCTTATTTAAATTATATGCAGCATGCTGCTGCTACTGTTAAGTCGCTTCAGTCGTGTTCGACTCTGTGCGACCCCATAGACGGCAGCCCACCAGGCTCCGCCGTCCCTGGGATTCTCCAGGCAAGAACACTGGAGTGGGTTGCCATTTCCTTCTCCAATGCATGAAAGTGAAAAGTGAAAGTGAGGTCACCCAGTCGTGTCCAACTCTTTGCGACCCCTTGGACTAGAGCCTACCAGGCTCCTCCGTCCATGGGATTTTCCAGGCAAGAGTACTGGATTCGGATGCCATCGCCTTCTCCAAATATGCAGCATAGATCATACGAAATGCTGGGCTGGATGAAGTTCAGGCTGGAATCCAGATTGCCGGGAGAAATACCAACAACCTCAGATCTGCCGATGATACCACTCTAATGGCAGAAAGTGAAGAGGAACTAAAGAGCCTCTTGATGAGGGTGGAAGAAGACAGTGAAAAAGCTGGCTCAAAAGTCAACATTCAGAAAACTAAGATCATGGCATTTGGTCCCATCACTTCAAGGGGAAAATGTGGAAGCAATAACAGATTTTCTTTTTTTGGGTTCCAAAATCACTGTCGGCAGTGACTGCAGCCATGAAATTCGAAGACACTTGCTCCTTGGAAGGAAAGCCATGACAAACCTAGACAGCGTATTCAAAAGCAAAGAAGACATCACTTTGCTGACAAAGGTCCATATAGTCAAAGCTATGGTTTTTCCAACAGTCATATAGGGGTGTTAACCATAAATTGATGCTTTCAAATTGTGGTGCTGCAGGAGACTCTTGAAAGTCCCTTGGACATCAAGGAGATTAAACCAGTCAATCTTCAAGGAAATCAGCCCTGAATATTCACTGGAAAGACAGATGCTAAAGCTGAAGCTCCAATACTTTGGCCACCTGATGCAATGAGCCAACTCATTGGAAAAGATCCTGATGCTGGGAAAGATTGAAAGCAAAAGGCAAAGAGGGCAGCAGAGGATGAGATGGTTGGATAGTATCACTGACTCAATGGACATGAATCTAAGCAAACTCCAGGAGATAGGAAATGACAGGGAAGCCTGGCATTCTGCAGTCCATGGGGTCATAAACAACAACGATGTTGGAGGCTTTAATGTAAAAACTTGTTATATCAAATATCTTATTAAGGACTGTATGTACATTTATAAACAGAATTAGCAGTAAGTAAACTAAAAGTTCTAGAGTTTTATGTATGACATACTATGTATTTTATTACATTCAGACTTTTCTAAATAAAATTCTTCACTCTTAAGTTTTAAAAGTTTAGTCAATTTTAAATAATATTAAGAAAATGAAAAGAACAGTGCATGTACTACTGTATATAAAACAGATAACCAACCAGGACCTACCATATAGCACAGGGAACTATACTCATTATTTTGTAATAACCTATAAGGAAAAAAGAATCTGAAAAAGAACATATATACAATGGAATCACTGTGCTGTATGCCTGAAACTAACATGACATTATAAGTCAACTATTTTCAATAAGATAAAATAAAAAGAAAAGTGATTTAAAAACCTTAGTCAGTCATATCTGTTATAATTATGAAAAGCATTTAGTTTAAAGGCATTAAACATATCAAGTATTTGCAATTATTTTATTTAAGTACTTCATAACACTCGAGCTAACACCCATGATATATTTCATTCATTTGGGATTCTTAAAACACCCATGGATTTTTTGACCTATTGGCATAGTGAATGATAACAAAGAAAACTATCCTTAGTTATCTCCAACTAGAAACCAAAAAAGAGAAGAAATCAAAAAAGGGTAGTCTGATATGCATTTTACAAAATGTTAAAACAACTATTGCTTCAAAATTTTCAAAAGAAAAAGAATCAAGTTTTAAAATAAAGCAACCCCAAGATCTCAATGGCTTAGCACGTACCTAAACCCCGTTGCTTCTCTTTCACATTATCCTGGCCAAAGTCAGAAAAGGGTTCAAGAGGAAGAATGCTCTGACCTACTGAGTCACTTAGAGACTTAGACCTCCTGAGTATGTTTTTGGGGTGCGCTGAGTCCTGAAAATCCTCTCCATTCAGCTGGCAGATGAGATAAGAGAGCTCGTAGAGAGAAGAGCGCCTCGAAGGGACTATATTGTGCCAGGCCGAAAGGTGGTACAGGCATACCTCAGAGATATTACAGGTTTGGATCCAACGGTGCAATAAAGCGAACATCACAATAAAGTAAGCCCCGTGGCTTACTTTTCTTTTTTTTTTGGTTCCCCTGTACATATGTAAGTTATGTTTTAACTATATTGTAGTCTATTCATTGTACAATATTATGTCAAAATGTACATAATTTAACAACATTTATTGCTAAAAATACTAACCTAACCATCACCTGAGCTTTCAATGTGTTGCTGCAATCTTCTTCCTGGTGGTGGGTCTTGCCTCAATATTGATGTCTGCTAACTAATCAAGGTGGTGGTTGCTGAAGGTTGGGTGGTTGTATCAATTCCTTAGAATAAGATGACAATGAAGCTTGCTCAATGGATCGACTCTTCCTTTCATGAAAGATTTCTCTGTAGCATACAATGCTGTTTGACAGCATTTTACCCATAATAGAACTTCTTTCAAAGCTGGAGCCAATTCTCTCAAACCCTGATGCTGCTGCTTTATCAACTAAGTTTATACAATTCTTTCCATAAGTTTTTCAATTGAACCAGATTCATCAGAGGAATCACAATGGCAGCTATAGCCTTACAAAATGTACTTCTTCAAAAGTAAGACTTGAGGATCAAAATTTCTTCTTAAACTATGATTTTCAGAATGAATGTTGTGTATCACGCATGAAAATAACATTAATCACACTGCACAACTCTATCAGAACTCTTGGGTAAAGGGGTGCAATGTGATTAAGCAGAAATATTTTGAATCTTTTTTTCTAAACATTTGGTCTCAACAGTGGGCTTAAAACATTTAGTAAACCATGCTGTAGGCAGATGTGCTATCATCCAGACTTTAGATCCAGCATAACTCCGTAGAATCCATAATTCTTACGGATTTTGAAATGGTAAATGAGCACTTTTTGCCTTTTATACAGTTCTCAAGGCATGAGATTCTCACAACAAGTATACTGGGGTGGTTTGCCATTCCCTCCTCCAGCGGACCATGTTTTGTCAGAACTCTCTAATATGACCCATCCATCTTGGGTGGCCCTGTACTGCATGGTTCATAGCTTCACTGAGTTAAACAAGCCTCTTTGCCACGACAATGCAGTTATCCTTGGCTGGACAGCATCACCAATGCAATCACATGAACTTGGGCAAACTCCAGGAGATGGTGAGGGACAGGGAGGCCTGGCATGCAACAGTTCCTGGGGTCGCAGAGTTGGACATGACTGGGTGACTGAACAATAAAGGTGCACTGGCTTCAAATTAAAGCCACCAGCTACATTAGCCCCTAACAAGAGTCAGCCTGTCCTTTGAAGCTTTGAATCAGGCTGTTGATTTCCCTTCTTGAGCTATCAAAATCCTAGATGGCATCTTCTTCCAATAGAAAGCTGTTTCATCCACACTGAAAATCCCTTGTTTAGTGTTCAGTTCAGTTCAGTCACTCAGCTGTGTCCGACTCTTGTGACCCCATGAACTGCAGCACGCCCGGCCTCCCTGTCCATCACCAACTCCCGGAGTTCACCCAATCTCATGTCCATCGAGTCGGTGATGTCATCCAGCCATCTCATCCTCTGTCATCCCCTTCTCCTCCTGCCCCCAATCCCTCCCAGCATCAGTCTTTTCCCATGAGTCAACTCTTCACATGAGATACCCAAAGTATTGGAGTTTCAGCTTTAGCATCAGTCCTTCCACAGAACACTCAGGACTGATCTCCTTTAGAATGGACTGTCTGGATCTCCTTGCAGACTAAAGGACCCTCAAGAGTCTTCTCCAACACCACAGTTCAAAAGCATCAAGTCTTTGGTGCTCAGCTTTCTTCACAGTCTAACTTTCACATCCATACATGACCACTGGAAAAACCATAGCCTTGGTAGATGGACCTTCGTTGGCAATGCCTCTGCTTTTCAATATGCTATCTAGGGTGGTCATAACTTTTCTTCCAAGGAGTAAGCGTCTTTTAATTTCATGGATGCAATCACCATCTGCAGTGATTTTGGAGTCCCCCAAAATAAAGTCTGACACTGTTTCCACTGTTTCCCCATCTATTTGCCATGAAGTGATGGGACCAGATGCCATAATCTTAGTTTTCTGAATGTTGCGCTTTAAGCCAACTTTTTCACTCTCCTACCTTCATTAAAAACCTTAGCTAGATCTTCCATAACTTCCTGCAGCTTCTACATCAGCACTTGCTGTTTCACCTTACTCTTGCATCTTCTGGAAGTGGCTTCCTCCTTTAAACTCAATGAACCAGCTGCTACTAGCTTCAAACTTTTCTCCTGTAGTTTCATAACCTCTCTCAAGCTTCACAGAATTGAAGTGAGTTAGGGCCTAGATCTGCATTAGAATTTGGTCTAAGAGAATGTTGTGGCTGGTTGTGATGTTCTATACAGACCACTAAAACTTTCTCTATCTCAGCAATAAGGCTGCTTTGCTTTATCATTCATACATTCACTGGAGTAGCATTTTAACTGACTTCAAGAATTCTGCTTTGACAAGTTGGCTAACTAGCACAAGAGGCCTAGCTTTAGAACTATTTCAACTTTCAACATGTCTTCCTCACTGAGCTTATCATTTCTAGTTTTTGATTTAAAGTGAGAGAACTGGAACTCTTCCTTTCATTTAAACAGAAGCCACTGTAAAGTTTTTAATTGGCCTAATTCAAAACTGTTGTGTCTCAAGGAATACAGAGGCCCAAGGGGAAGAAAGGTAGGGAACTGCCAGTCAAAGGGATAGTCAGAACACATACGTGCGTGTGTGCACAAAGTCACTTCAGTCTTGTCTGACTATGTGTGACCCTATGGACCATAGCCTGCCAGGCTGCTCTATCCATGAGATTCTCCAGGCAAGAATACTGCAGTGGGTTGCCAGGTCCTCATCCAGGGTATCTTCCCGACCCAGGGACTGAACCCGAGTCTGTTATAACTCCTGTATTGGCAGGTGGGTTCTTTATCACAAGTGCACCTGGGAAGTCCAATAAGAACACATATATCATTTATCAATTACATTCACCATCTTACACACAGTTTTTGGTACCCCAAAACAATTGTAATAGTAACACTGAAGATCACTGATCACACATCACCATAACAAATATGAGCAAATGCTATAGTCAAAATGCTGCCAATAGACTTGCTGGACACGAAGTTGCCACAAACCTTCAATTGGTAAAAAATGAAGTATCTGTCAGTGCAATAAAACAAGATATGCCAGTATATATCCCCCCACACACACAGCCAACTCACCAGAACTCAGCCAAAATATCATACCTAAAGGCAAGGGAAATTGGGAAATACAGTCTTCCTGGATGCCCCAAAAAAGAGTACAGATGCTGGTTAGCACCAGCAGTCTCTGCCACAACAGTATCAGAACTTTATTAGAAGTCTAAAGAAATGAAATAATTATATATGAACTATTTTAAATACAGTTTGATATTCCTTATATTGCAGACACAAGCATGGTTTGGCCACAATTCTATGTACAATAGGTTATATTTGCCCTGTTCATCACTGTATTCACAGTGCTTGGTACACTGCTGAGTCTTTCCCAAACATCCCATAAATATGTGATGCTAAATCAGTCAATTAATCAATAGAAAGAAACCATGTTAAAATTATAATATTCAGTATCCGTTAATTAACAATTTTCTAAATAACAGTGAAGCAGAAGCACTATATTTCTATATAAAGAAAATAAGAGCTGGTTTTCAGGGTAACTATCTCTAACAAGGGACAATGTATTTTAAGTTGTACACTTTCAAGTTGGAAGGGTTATTTGAAGCTCATCTAAGAAAAGCAAAAATGGCCTAGCCTTTTTTTCTCTTCTAATAAAAGCATAAATTAGACCTTCTAAATAGTTTTATTTTTAGCTTCAAGTCATATACCCAGAGTGAGAGGCATTTTCAGTGATTCAAAGTATGTACCAGGAACTATCTAAAACAATCGAAAGAGATCCTGGGTATTTATTTATAAGGCTGCCAACATACTCCATCCATTTAGGATTACTCAAGAGTCTAAATGGAGAAGGCAGTGGCACCCCACTCCAGTACTCTTGCTTGGAAAATCCCATGGATGGAGGAGCCTGGTAGGCTGCAGTCCATGGAGTCGCTAAGAGTCAGACACGACTGAGCGACTTCACTTTCACTTTTCACTTTCATGCACTGGAGAAGGAAATGGCAACCCACTCCAGTATTCTTGTCTGGAGGCTCCCAGGAACAGGGGAGCCTGGTGGGCTGCCATCTATGGGGTCGCACAGAGTCGGACACGACTGAAGCGACTCAGCAGCAGCAGCAGCAGCAAGAGTCTAAAACTATTCAAAGTCAATGTAAAAACGGTTGCCAGACTATCAGTGAACTAACTTTCCAAAATTTCTTACTCTCATAGTTTGTGGCTGAAACTGATCTGGTCTCCTGGTAAGACTATTGCCCTAATTAGAACCAACAAAAAACCTCAGAACTGATACCCCGCCTTACCACACTCCATGTCCCCAGTCATAATCATTATTCAAGAAGGTTTTAAACCACTCAGGTTTCAAATAAATAAACCAAAACAGGAAAAAGGTGTTTATAACAAATGGCTCACAGAATATAACAAAATAAACATTTGTGGTTAATAAATGATGCTTAATATAGGATATTTATTCAAGTAACTTAAGAATTTTCAAAATAAGAGGCCTCAAAATCTGCTATGCTTATATAAACAATTTTCAAATTAACAGATTGAATACATTCAGAATCAGAATGGTCACATATTTTTATCTATTTTTAACCAATTTATATATGTTACATTTTCACTCAAACATAGTAATTTAAATAATAAAAAGACATAAAAAACAAACAAAAAACAGTACTTCTCGACACTCATTAATGTCTTCCTTGATATACACTTTTGCGATTTCTTTTCATTGCTAAAATTCCTTTAATAAAATGAGGATCTGTCTGTATCTCCTCAAGTATTTCATATTAAAATTTTTTTATTGTGGTAAGCAAATGTAATATTAAATCTATCCTCTTGAATTGTAAGCGCACAATACAGTATTGTTAAATACAGGTATAATACTATACAGGAGATCTCTAGAACTTGTCTTGCATAACTGAAACTAAATACACACTGAACAAGACCTCCCCCACTTCTGCCTCTCCAACGGACCTCCCTCCCCAAAAAACAGTTCTACCCTCTGTTTCTACCAGTTTGATTATCATAGATACTTCATGTAAGTGGAGTCATGGGGTATTTGTCCTTCTGAGATCAACCCTGGGTGTTCTTTGAAAGGAATGATGCTAAAGCTGAAGCTCCAGTACTTTGGCCACCTTATGCGAAGAGTTGACTCATTGGAAAAGACTCTGATGCTGGGAGGAATTGGGGGCAGGAGAAGAAGGGGACGACCAAGGATGAGATGGCTGGATGGCATCACTGACTCGATGGACATGAGTCTGAGTGAACTCCGGAAGATGGTGATGGACAGGGAGGCCTGGCGTGCTGCGATTCATGGGGTCACAAAGAGTCAGACACGACTGAGTGACTGAACTGAACTGAACTGAACTATCTTATTTTACTCAGCATAATGTTCTCCAGGTTCATCCATGTTGTTATTGCAAGATTTCCTTCTCTTTTTAAATCTTAGTAATATCCCACTGCATATATAAATATATATACACATACATACACACACATACAAACACACACACATACACACACACACATATATATATAATCACATTTTTATTTATCTATTCATCCATCAATGAACATTTGTATTGGTTCCAGATCTTGCTACTGTGAATAATGCTGCGATCAACATTAAAGTACAGATATCTGTTTGAGATCACGCTTTCATTCCCTTCAGGTATATATACAGAAGTGGGATTGATGAATCGCATTAGTTCTATTTCTAATTTTTTCAGAAAATTTTTCAAAGAAGTCATTTCCAAGATCAACGTCATAAAGCTTTCCCTTATGTTTTCTTCCACAGGTCTTACAGTTTCAGGTCTTAAATTTAAATCCTTAATTCATTTTGAATTGATTTTAATTCACTCTATGTTGAAATACAATGCCCCCACCTTTGTTCTTCTTGCTCAAGCTTGCTGTGGATATCTGGGCTCGTTTTTGGTTCCGCATGAACTTTAGCATTGTCCTATTGTGAAAAGTACATTGGGATTTTGAAAGGGACTGCATTAAACCTGTAGATTGCTGAGTATTACGTGAACCGTTAACTTCCAGATGTTCAAGCTGGTTTTAGAAAAGGCAGAAAAACCAGAGATCAAATTGCCAACATCCGCTGGATCATCGAAAAAGCAAGAGAGTTCCAAAAAAACATCTATTTCTGCTTTATTGACTTGACTGTGTGGATCACAGTAAACTGTGGAAAATTCTGAAAGAGATGGGAATACCAGACCACCTAACCTGCCTCTTGAGAAATCTATATGCAGGTCAGGAAGCAACAGTTAGAACTGGACATGGGTCAACAGACTGGTTCCACATAGGAAAAGGAGTACATCAAGGCTGTATATTGTCACCCTGCTTATTTAACTTATATGCAGAGTACATCATAAGAAACGCTGGGCTGGAAGAAGCACAAGCTGAAATCAAGGTTGCTGGGAGAAATATCAATAACCTCAGATATGCAGATGACACCACCTTCATGGCAGAAAGTGAAGAGGAACTAAAAAGCCTCTTGATGAAAGTGAAAGAGGAGAGTGAAAAAGTTGGCTTAAAGCTCAACATTCAGAAAACGAAGATCATGGTATCTGGTCCCATTACTTCATGGGAAATAGATGGGGAAACAGTGAAAACAGTGTCAGACTTTATTTTGGGGGG
The DNA here is from genome assembly GCF_023091745.1 of Budorcas taxicolor. Lineage (NCBI taxonomy): Eukaryota > Metazoa > Chordata > Mammalia > Artiodactyla > Bovidae > Budorcas > Budorcas taxicolor. The sequence continues at coordinate 30,398,445 of NC_068917.1, forward strand.
CTCCAAAATCACTGCAGATGGTGATTGCATCCATGAAATTAAGACGCTTACTCCTTGGAAGAAAAGTTATGACCAACCTAGGTAGCATATTGAAAAGCAGAGACATTACTTTGCCAATAAAGGTCTGTCTAGTCAAGGCTTCGGTTTTTCCAGTGGTCATGTATGGATGTGAGAGTTGGACTGTGAGAAAGCTGAGCGCCGAAGAATTGATGCTTTTGAACTGCAGTGTTGGAGAAGACTCTTGAGAGTCCCTTGGACTGCAAGGAGATCCAATCAGTCCATCCTAAAGGAGATCAGTCCTGGGTGTTTTTTGGAAGGAATGATGCTAAAGCTGAAACTCCAATACTTTGGCCACCTCATGGGAAGAGTTGACTCATTGGAAAAGGCTCTGATGCTGGGAGGGATTGGGGGCAGGAGGAGAAGGGGACGACCGAGGATGAGACGGCTGGATGGCATCACCGACTCAATGGACATGAGTCTCAGTGAACTCCGGGAGTTGGTGATGGACAGGGAGGCCTGGTGTGCTGTGATTCATGCGGTTGCAGAGACTCGGACACAACTGAGCGACTGAACTGAACTGAACAGAACAGATATTTAAACAATATTAAGTTTTCTCAACTATGAGTACTCTATGCACCCAGGGTGTTGTTTCATTTATTCATGTTTTAAATTTCTTTCACTGATATTTCAGTGTACAAGTCTTTTATCTCCTTTGTTATTATGTTTATCCGTAAGTTATTCTTCCTGACAATGTTATAAAGATATTTTAAAGATATTATAAAGATATTTTAAGGACAGCTGATTTAAGATTGTCCTTTGCTAGTATATAGAAGCACAACTGATTTTTGTATATTGATTTTGTATACTGTAACACTATAAAATTTGTTTATTCTAATAGTTTTTTGTGGAATCATTAGGGTTTTCTACAGGTAGATATGTCATCTCTAGAGAAAATCTTCTTCCTTTCCAACTTGATGCCATTCTTTTCTTTTGCTTGCCTAATTCCTCTGGCTAGGAATTCCAATATTGTGTTGAACAGAATAGGTAGAGACTAGGCATCTTTGCCTTGCTCTGCTCTTAAAGGAAAAGCTCTCAGCTTTTCATTATTAAATAGTATTTGTTAGTTGTGGGGTTTTCACATATGGTCTTTATTATGATGAGGTAAATTCCACCTATAACTACTGTGTTGAAAGATTTTTATGTAATTCAATGAAACATTGGATTTTACCAAATGGTTCTTCAGCATTGAGATGATCATATAATTTTTAAACTTCATTGTGTTTCTGTAGTGTGTTACATTTATTGATTTGTGTAAGTCAAACCAGCCTTAAACACCTCAGGAATGAATCCTACTTGATTGTGGTGTGTGATCCTTAAAAGTACTGTTCAATTCAGGTTGCTATCATAGTTGCTGTAATAGTATTTTGTTGAGGATTTTAACATCTATTTCTATCAAGGATATTGCTCTGCAGTTTTCTTTTCTTATTTGTCTTTTCTAGCTTTGATATCAGGGTAATGCTGGCCTCATAAAATGAGTTTAGACATGTTTACTCAGCTTCAATGCTTTTGGATGCATTTAATAAGTGTTAATACATCTTTAAGTATTAGGCAAAAGTCACCAATGAAGCCATCTGTTTCTACAGTTTCCTTTGATAGTTTTTGCTTACTGATTCAATCTCTTTACTAACAGGTTTCTCACTTTTTTTACTTCTTCAGAATTCAGTTTTTGTAGGTTGTCTATTTATATGAATTTATATGCTTCTTCCAAGTTATCCTATTTGTTGGCATAAATTTGTTCATAATAGTGTCTCAGAATTCTTTGTATTTGTGGGATCAGTCGTAATGCTGCTTCTTTCATCTCTGGTTTTACTTAAACCTTTTTTTCTTAATTACTCTAGCTAAAGGTTTGTCAATTTTGTTAATCTTTGCACAAAAACAGCTCCTAGTGTCACTGATTTTTTTTCCAACTCTTAGTTTTATTGGGCTTTCACTATTGCTTTTCTGATCTGTACTTTTATTCCTGTTCTATTTTTATGTCTTCCCTCCTGCTTACCCTGGGCTCTTTACTTATCCATTCCAAGTTCCATGGGGTGTAAAGTAGGTTCTCTTTTATTTTTTTTTATCCTCATTCTTTAATGTAGATTTTTTTATCAATGTGAAATTCCTTCTTAATACTGCTTTTGCTGCATCTCATTTCATTTGTCTCAGATTTCTTACTTTCCTTTAATTTGTTAAGTCATTGGTTCTTTAAGAATGTGTTATCTAATTTTTACATCTTTGTGTATTTTCCAGTTTTCTGTTATTTATTTCTAGTTTCATTTCACTGTCATTGGAAAAGACCCAGATACGACTTTAATTTTCTTACATTTGTTAATACTTGTTTTGTTACCTAACATGTGATTTACCCTGAAAATATTCCATGGGCACTTGAGAAGAATGTGTATTCTGTTGTTATTGAGTGGATGTGCTATATAATTCTGTCAGTTCCCTTGGTCAATAGTGCCATTGAAGTCTACTATTTTCTTATTGATGGTCTACCTAGATACTCTCTCCATTACTGAAAGTGGGGTACTGAAGTCTCCTACTATTATTGTACTATTAGCTATTTCTCTCTTCAGATTTGTCAATGTTTCCTTTATAAATTTAGGTGCTGTGATGTTAAGGGCATATCTCATTATATAATTATTTTACATTCCAGATAAATTGGATCTTTTGTCATTATATAATGACCTTTTAGTCTCTTTTGACAGTTTTGGCTTAAAATCTATTTTGTCTGATATAAATTCTATTCATCCAGTCACTCTAGGTTTTGTATTTTTTTTTGATTTCATTTTGCTGAGTGACTTTTATTTATTTATTTTTTGATGGTTAATTTTATTTTAATTTTTATTTTTTTTAATTTTAAAATCTTTAATTCTTACATGTGTTCCCAAACATGAACCCCCCTCCCACTGCCCTCCTCATAACATCTCTGTGGGTCATCCCCATGCACCAGCCCCAAGCATGCTGCATCCCACGTCAGACATAGACTGGCGATTCAATTCTTACATGATAGTATACATGATAGAATGCCATTCTCCCATATCATCCCACCCTCTCCCTCTCCCTCTGAGTCCAAAAGTCCGTTATACACAGCTGTGTCTTTTTTCCTGTCTTGCATACAGGGTCATCATTGCCATCTTTCTAAATTCCATATATATGTGTTAGTATACTGTATTGGTGTTTTTCTTTCTGGCTTACTTCACTCTGTATAATCGGCTCCAGTTTCATCCATCTCATCAGAACTGAATCAAATGAATTCTTTTTAACGGCTGAGTAATACTCCATTGTGTATATGTACCACAGCTTTCTTATCCATTCATCTAATTTGAATATATTTCATGGTTTTTTAATTAAAGCATTTAATGACAGTGTGGAGATTCCTTAAAAAAACTGGAAATAGAACTGCCTTATGACCCAGCAATCCCACTCCTGGGCATACACACCAAGGAAACCAAAATTGAAAGAGACATGTGTACCCCAATGTTCATTGCAGCACTGTTTATAATAGCCAGGACATGGAAGCAACCTAGATGTCCATCAGCAGATGAATGGATAAGAAAGCTGTGGTACATATACACAATGGAGTATTACTCAGCCGTTAAAAAGAATACATTTGAATCAGTTCTAATGAGGTGGATGCAACTGGAGCCTATTATACAGAGTGAAGTAAGCCAGAAAGAAAAACACCAATACAGTATCAGTTCAGTTCAGTTCAGTCGCTCAGTCGTGTTCGACTCGTTGTGACCCCATGAATCGCAGCACGCCAGGCCTCCCTGTCCATCACCATCTCCCGGAGTTCACTCAGACTCACGTCCATCGAGTCAGTGAGGCCATCCAGCCATCTGATCCTCTGTCATCCCCTTCTTCTCCTGCCCCCAATCCCTCCCAGCATCAGAGTCTTTTCCAATGAGTCAACTCTTCACATGAGGTGGCCAAAGTACTGGAGTTTCAGCTTCAGCATCATTCCCTCCAAGGAAATCCCAGCATGGATCTCCTTCAGAATGGACTGGTTGGGTCTCCTTGCAGTCCAAGGGACTCTCAAGAGTCTTCTCCAACACCACAGTTCAAAAGCATCAATTCTTCAGCGCTCAGCTTTCTTCACAGTCCAACTCTCACATCCATACATGACCACTGGAAAAACCACAGCCCTGACTAGAACGCATATATATGGAATTTAGAAAGATGGTAATGATAACCCTGTATGTGAGACAGCAAAAGAGACACAGATGTATAGAACAGTCTTTTGGACTCTGTGGGAGAGGGCAAGGGTGGGATGATTTGGGAGAATGGCATTGAAACATGTATAATATCATATATGACACGAATCGCCAGTCCAGGTTCGATGCAGGATACAGGATGCTCGGGGCTGGTGCACTGGGACAACCCAGAGGGATGGTACGGACAGCGAGGAGGGAGGGGGGTTCAGGATGGGGAACACATGTATACCTGTGGAGGATTCATGTTGATGTATGGCAAAACCAATACAATATTGTACAGTAATTAACCTTCAATTAAAATAAATAAATGTATATTTTAAAAAGCATTTAATGTATTTATATACAAAGTAATTACTGATGGGTAAGGACTTACTACTGCCATTAAAAATTGTTTTCGGTCTTATAATTCTTTTCTCTACCTTTTCTTCTCTTGATATCTTTCTTTGCAAATATTAACATTTTCTGGTGATATTCTTTGATTCTTTTCTCTTTTCCTTTTGTGTATCCTCTAGAGGTATTTTCTGTGTGGTTACCAGGAGGTCAACATGAAACAACTTAAGTTATAACACTCTATTAAATGGTGATAACAACTTAAACTTCAACCACATACAAAAACTACATTTACTTTTCCTCATACACATTATATGTTACTGAGGTCACAATTTGCTTTTTTATATTGTATATTCACAAATATATTTTTGTAGTTATAGTTAGCTATTCTCAAGATTTTTGTCTCTTAACTCTCTTTTAGAATTAAAAGTGACTTATACATCACCATTATGGTATTGGAGTCTTCTCTATGTATTTATCATAGCAGTGAATTTTATACTATTATATGTTGCTGTTCAGTATCCTTTTGATTCAATATAAAATACATCCTTTAGCATTTTTTGTTAAGGCAGTTCTAGTGGCGATGAATTGCTTTAGCTTCCATCTGGAAAAGTGTTTATCTATCATTTTTGAAGGACAGTTCTGCCAGGTATAAGATCCTTGGTTGGCAGGCTTTTTTCTTTCTAAATTTTGAAAATATTATCCCACTACCTTTTGGCCTTTAATGTCTCCCCTGATAAATGTGCTTATTGGCTAATGGGGACTCCGGACTCCCTTGTATATGACTAGTCACTTTTCTCTCACTGTTTTCAAAATCTTTCTTTGTCTTTAACCTCTGAGAATTTGATCATACAGTTGGCCTTCAGTATTCATGGGGAAGTGGTTCCTAGAGCCCCAGACTATACTGATGCTCAAGTCCCTTATATAAAGTAGCATAGTACAGTAGGCCCTCCATATCCACACATTTCACATCTGCAGATTCAACCAACCATGGATGGAAATTTTGATCTGCAGGTTGTTGAATCTCTGAGTGTAAAAGCTTCAAATACAAAAGGCCAACTGTATATTTATTGAAAAAATCTGGGTATAAGTGCATCTGCACATTTCAAACCCAGCTGTTGAAAGGTCAGCTACACTTTTCTTTTTCTGTGTAGGATTCCTTAGGTTCATCTTTTTAGGACTCCTTTGAACTTCAGCAATCTGGATGTCTATTTCCCTACCCAGGTTTGGGAGGTTTTAGCCCATTATTTCTTTTTTTAACTGATTTTATTTGGCAATGTAAGGTCTTAGTTGTGGCATACAGGATATTTGTTGCATCATGCGCTACCTTTCATTATGGTGCATGAACTCTCTAGTTGCAGAGCACAGGTTTAGTTGCTCCACAGCATATAGGATATTAGTTCCCCAAACAGAGATCAAACCTGTGTCTCCTACACTGCAAGGTAGATTCATAACCCCTGGACCACCAGGGAAGTCCCAGCCCATTATTTCTTTAAATAAACTTTTTGCAACATTCTTTCTTTTACTTCTGATACTCCCATAATGCTAATTAATCACTAATGTTGGTCCATTAGTCCCTTAGACTCTCTACTCTTTTTCATTCTTTTTGCTCCTCTGACTGGCTAATTACAAACTACTTGTCTTGAAATTTGTTGACTTTTCCATCTGCTTGATGGAATATTCTGCCAAACACTTTTTAACTGAATCTTTCCATATTTATTGTATTCTTCAGTTCCAAACTTTGTTCTGTGGTTATTTAGTCTTTTTGTTGATATTCTCATTTTTTCCTCATGTATCATTTTCTTGATTTCCTTTCATTGTCTGTGTTCTCCTGTAACTCTCTGAGCTTCTTTAAAATGATTACTTTCAAATCATTGTCAAGCTATTCATAAAAGTCCATTTCTCTAGGGGAAGTTACTAGATTTATTTTATTCCTTTGATTGTTTAATGTTTCCCTGATTCTTCATGCTCCTCACTGCTTTGTGTTGGTAACTGTGCCTTTGAAGAAACAGCCACCTCTCTCCCAGGTATTATAAACTGGATTTCACAAGGAAAGACCTTCAGCAGTAAGCCCAGCCAGAGATTCTGGGAGCCTCTCAAACAGAAAGAACCTATCACTCTTCCTTTGTTTTTAGCTACCCCCATCAAAGTATGCCAGTCTCATCAGCACTCCTCCTAAGATGAAACAAAAACTGGTCCCTTGGATAGCACACCATAAGGCCAAGAATGCTCCACTCCTCTCCTTCCCTTCTGGAGAAGCCTCAGTTTCTGTGCCTTCTCCCAAGCCCCAAGAGTTTTGCCAGGCAGCAGCAAGCTGCCCATGGTCGTCTTTTGCTCTTAGCTGCCCCAGGTGCCTGAGCTATGCTGGATCCATCAGCACTTTGAATGAGATGTGACACAACCTGGCCCCTCAGGCAGTGCACCAAAAGGCCAACAATATTTGATGGATATTCCACTCTCTCTTCCCCACTCCCATCGACCACAAGGAGGAAGTTGTAGGCTGAAGCAGTCTCTTGGTGCTGAGCTGTGCCTGCTTCGAGAAGAATTAATGCAGGTAAAACGAAATTGCTCTTATCTGCTTCAATGCAATGATCCTGTTTCGTGTTCATCTTGGGTACTGCAACTTAACTATAATCTAGACTTCTCATAGAGGTATTTTGATCTGCATATCATTAAGTCAGTGTTTCTGGGGGGACTGTGTTTCTATTCACTATCTTGCTGATGTTGCACCTCACTTGAACTCTTCTTTGGATTTCTGACACATAATCTTTATACTCCTTACCCATCTTCTCCCAATATGGTGATCACTTGAAGCCAATGGTCAGAAAGAGATTGAAGCATATTTTATTTTGTGTGTGTTACAGGGCTTATACCCCTTGCTATATAAACTCTTGCTATTTGCCATCTAAAATACAAAAACCAATAGATTTCAATAACATAATATCCTCACCATCCAAGCTTTCACTATCTATACTCAGAAAGTGAAAGTTTGGATAGCAAAAAGTAATTATATGTACGTTACTCGTGATTTCCAGTCCCTCATCCTCTCATCAAACAGGAGAGGTGCTCTGCTCATCACGCAGTAATGAGGGTCATTCTCCCAGAGAAAGACATACGCAGCCTTGCCAGACTGTTCCATGCAGCCCAGAGTGAAGAGGACAGTGCACAGAGTACCTGCACATTTACCTGGGATTCCCTCTCTGAATTTCCCCCAAAGTAGACTACTCAAGCACCTCTGAGGGGGTATTCTGACTTATCCTTATTACGCCACTTTTGGTTCCATCAACAGTAATTGTTCATATTAATAATACATTCATATTACTCCTATACAAAATAATTCTTGTTCACAGTTGAGCAATACAGTGTACAATAATTACATTTCCTTTCATATATGTTTGTTCTTAGTGGAATTAAGAAATGTCACTCTGTTACCAATGACTTTATCATTTAGCTGACTCAATTAATGTCACGGTGAAGATATGTACGTCATCTCAATGTAGAATTTTTCACTTAATGCCAACTGTTAGAGACAAGCAAAAAATTTCCTTACTTGCTTTTTAGTGCTCCTTTAACTTTGGTCTATTTTTTACTTTCAGGTTCTATCAGGCCTTTAAAAGCTTTATTCTCCTTTCTTTCCTTCTATTATTAACATATGCCCTAAAAGAAGAAACAACTTATGCTAAATTTCAGACCCTTGAATTGTGTATGGATCACAAAGTAAAATCAAAGTACAGACAATGTCTCTAATAAGCAATATAAAAGGTAAGATGCAATAACAGAAATGAAAAAGAATAGAACACTGGGGACATTTTTTTAAAGGGGACTCTCCAGAACAAGAAATCTCAAAGGACTGAGGCTCTCATTCCTCTCATAATCAATATGGCATCACATCTGGAATCCTACCAGGAGGTAATGATTTAGTGTTTAATTAAAGTATCAAAACTCTTCTTTTTAAAAAAAACAAAAATTGCGTCACTTTTGTTATTTGCTCAGTTTTTAAAATTTACATTTTAACTCTTTCCAGAATTCTTGAAAAGAACTGTAAAATACCTTTCTGTGTGATTTATCAATTTTTTTTTTACCTACATGGTCAAAAGCATATCAATCTAGAAACTCATATTCCTTGAGTCTGAGAATTTTCTTGAATGGCTTCTTTAATATTGTCCATTTCTCTGTTCTCTACTTTTGACATTTCTAATAATCACTGTTAGAGCACCTAGATTGAGTCTCTATTTTTTCCTTTTTGCGGTTTACTAGCTCTTTGTTCTAATTTTTGGAAGACTTACTCTATTTTTTGTTTATTTAGCCCTCCCTCACTACCAGTTACTTCTTTATTTTGACAATCACATTTAACTTCCATGTGCTCTTTCTCATTCTTTGCCTCCTGGTCATGCTTCATACATACAAAATCTCTTATTGCCTTATGATATTTATTATAAGGGGGTTTCGTTTTCTTCATCATTGCCTCTATCTCCTCTGAGTTTCATTTTTGTTACTTTTGACTTCCTGTCTTTCACGTTGGAGGTTTTCCTCACATGTCTCAAGATCCTTTGCTGTCCATTTATATATAAAAATGTGGTACTAAAAATTTGTTGGTAGTTTTCCTGACCTGGGGGAAGAACAGCTTGCCAACAGATCTTCTCAACTGGCACCTAAATGGGGCACCTGTCATTTTCTTAGGAGACCTTTATATATTAGTATCTCTTTTTCTTTCTCTAGATTTACTAATTTTCTCCACAGAAGAATTTTCAAGACTTCTGCCTGGATAAGACAATGTACAGGTTCCAGTAATCTCAGAGCTGAACAATTTAGTGAGTACTCAATGTTCAGAAGAATGGGCTTTCATTCCCTCAGTTTTCAGCATAATCCTAAACCCTGTACCTTGATATGTTGATATCCTTAAGTCCAGAGGCTCCCTGTTTCAATATCTCAAAAAAATAAAACTTGTGCTTCCTACGTAGATGAGAGGAAGACTATAGAGTGTATATGTTCTTTATATAGACTTTAATTCAATCTTTCTGTTTTTCAGTATCATCATCCCTCATTCCAACCATCAGAGGTCAGTGTCATCACCTATTCCTAAAGCTTTATAGATTGGATTTCAACCTTCTCCATTTTGCTTAGTAAGTTAGCACTCATAAATTCATTTTTCATCATTCAAAAATCTACTAACATCTCTTTGCCCATTGTTATCTTTTCTCTTCTCTTTATCCATAGGCACTATGTATTCTTGAAAATCTTTTATAGTCATTTTAGTGAGATTTTAAGAGGAAGTAGAGATAAACGTTTTTGCTCAAGCCATCATATTTACTGAAGTTCCTGTTGTTACAGTTTCAAATTTTCTTTTTACATATGCTAATGATGTAATGTTTTCTCTCTGGCAGAATATGTGACTTAATGTTCAAATTAATTATTTATTAAAAAGTAACAAAAAATTTCTAGGAATCTATACTTTCAGTCCAGCTGAGGTTAAAGACCTAAATAAAAATACAGGCTATCCAAATACTAATGTCAAATCCAAAACTTGGTCTTATGGTTTATTAAATTAAACCTAACAAACGTCTTATGTAAAAGAATGAAAGATCCTTTCAATAAATCAACATTACTTTTAAAATTTACTGAATCAAACAGTTAATTCACTGGATCCATGAACAAAACAAATTTGAGGACCTTCTTAGACTATTTCCTAACATTACCTCCTTAACATACAATCACACTTACTTATTCTTCTGTTCAAGAAATTAGTTTCTCCCACCTTGTATTTTAAAATCATTCACTCGCTTATTCATTCATTTATTCAGTGTGTCTGTGCACTAATTCAAGGACTATGTTAAGCACTATGAAAAATACATATAATATGGTTCTATCCTCACAATGTTCAATAGGAAAATCAAAAGACTGACACATATAAATAATTAAATTGAAATATAAATTTTGAGAAAGCAGTATTCAAGAACCTATAGACTCACAAAAGCAGAAGAGGTCTCTGTATATGATCTGCTTAATAATATTTAATCAATCACAAAACAGAATTAACATCAATTTAAATACAATTTATTTTGCTCTATGTGTGCTCATTTCAGTTGTGTCTGACTCTTAGTGACCCCATAGACTGTAGCCCACCAGGCTCCTCGGTCCATGGAATTCTCTAGGCAAGAATACTGGAGTGGGTTGCCATGCCCTTCTCTAGGGCATCTTCTCAACCCAGGGATTCAACCTGGGTCTCCTGCATTGCAGGCAGATTCTTTACTGACTGAGCCATGCTCTATAATTATCATGATAATAAAAGAAATGCATTAGTACTAATTCTCAAGATATAACCCAAACCAGAAATCTACATAAGAATCTAGTTAACATCCTCTGACCTAATTTGAAATCAATAATAAGTATGAAAAACCATTTAATTCATTGAAACCATGAAAAAGATAACTTTACCCCACACAAATAGAAAGTACTTCAGACTCACTTAAAATCAGTACTCCATGTCCAGTGATCTACAGGCTTTCCTTCCCACCAGACAACCTCCCTCAAGCCATCATCAGGTGCAGTTAAAAAAAACAGTCAAATTCAGCAACTCAGGGAAACATTCATGTGGAGAACAAATTAGGTACATCACCAAAAAGAGATCTGAAGCTCATACATATATAAAATCCACCCATAATTTCCTTCTCTATCAATTAAGCAAAGAAAGTATCAATGCCTCTTTCTAATTTTCTTAGTTTCATTATTTCCAAAACTTAAAATTTAACAGAACTTTTATGATGTATTTTCCTCGTGTATGTTTAATAATGGCTTCAAGAATTGTTGGTGATTCCTTGAAGACTACTATTCTGGTTTTCTTCATAATTTCTCTTATTTCATTCACAGAGCTTAGAGTATTTCTAGTGAAGGTGGTACGTATTATAGTGCATAATCGTAAGGTAGTACTACTCAAAATGCAGGGCTCTGAGTTGGTTATTACTGGTCTTCTACGAAGTAAAGAAGTATCAATGACACAGGGCTATAGACCATATTTATTAGACCACTGTAGCTCTTCTGTCTTATATATCAAATAACAGAAAAGAAAGGCAGAAGAGATTACCATGAGTAGCAAATATAAAAGTGATAAAGAAGCTGTAGCCCAACTCTGAATGATTTCAGTTCAGTTCAGTTCAGTCGCTCAGTCACGTCTGACTCTTTGCGACCCCATGAATCGCAGAACGCCAGGCCTCCCTGTCCATCACCAACTCCCGGAGTTTACCAAACTCATGCCCATCAAGTCGGTGATGCCATCCAGCCATCTCATTCTCTGTCGTCCCCTTCTCCTCCTGCCCCCAATCCCTCCCATCATCAGGGTCTTTTCCAATGAGTCAACACTTTGCATGAGATAACAAAACAGAGAAAGACAGTTCCTAGGATTCTTTGTCATTAAAAGTCGATCACGAGCTCAGTACTTTAACGCTGAGCTACATAAAACACACAAAGAATCAGACAACTAAGCAACAGAGTACATACACATAAAATACAGAACTGTATATTGTTGGTTAAGTCCATAAAATTATTTATATAATGTTAGTAAGCAAAATAATAGCAGTTTCTGTTGTTCTAAATGCTTCAAACTCAAACTAGTATTCTTTTTTTTTTTCAAAGTAGTAATCATAATAGACAAAATGATGTATTATTAATTTTAAAGGTTAGGATGAAGTCTGTCTGAGGCACAAACCTGGCTGGATCACAAAAATCACTATGACACATATTTGCTGCTACTGCTGCTGCTAAGTCGCTTCAGTCGTGTCTGACTCTGTGCAACCACATAGATGGCAGCCCACCAGGCTCCCCCGTCCCTGGGATTCTCCAGGCAAGAACACTGGAGTGGGTTGCCATTTCCTTCTTGAATGCATGAAAGTGAAAAGTGAAAGTGAAGTTGCTTAGTCGTGTCCGACTCTCAGCGACCCCATGGACTGCAGCCTTCCAGGCTCCTCCATCCATGCGATTTTCCAGGCAAGAGTACTGGAGTGGCGTGCCATTGCCTTCTCCATGACACATATTTAGTTACCCAAAGAAAAGGTGAACAATTCAAGTTCCTAATGTATTGCTAGTCCGTGAAACACCATAAATAACACTGTTTCTTCAATGTTTATCATTCCTACCTATTCAAGTTGTAATGTTTCCTTATGCGTTCAAAGATCAAATACAGTGACTGTGCTCTTATGACACTAATGATAGTGTGAAGTGAGAGTTTATATATAATAGCAAGGAAATTAGATTTTCAGGGCTAATAAACAAGAAATTATATATTCAGAATGTGCTTCTAGCAAGAGCAGTTCATAATAAACTCATAAAATGGCAGGTAAATGCAAATATCTATAAATCATAGAAAATAATAGTTTCTAAAAACAAATTCATAAGGAAAATATTATAACAAATGTTTCTATTTATATCATATCATTCTCTAATAGAACTTAGGAAAATCAAAATTTTATTTTCAGTAGCATAAACTTCTACTTGGAATTCCCAGATAGCTCAGTGGTAAAGAATTTGTCTGCAAAGGAGGAGACATGAGTTTGATCTGTGGGTCAGGAAGATCCCCTGGAGAAGAAAATGGCAATGCACTCCAGTATTCTTGCCTGGAATATCCCATGACAGAGGAGCTTGGCAGGTTACAGTCAATGGGGTCACAAAGAATAGGACATAACTTAGTGACTGAACATCAGCAGCTAAAATTCTAATTAAACAGAATTAGTGATAATTCTTTGTACATCTTTTTCCAGATCAAGGAGAGAAATAATTACATACGTATGAATATACTTAAAAACAGTTCTTAGCAAACTCTATTACAAATTTTCTCTTTCTCCAAATAACTTTTTGACTAGACAGAACTCCTTAGTGGTCAAACACAGAACTTCCCCCCAACTTTTAGCTCAGCATCTGACACTCACACAACACTCAACTGATATTTGTTGAATGCGTAAATGCAGTGGAGATAGCTGTTTTAATTATGGCCATGCACTTCTGGATATTAAAGTCCTATTTCCTGGCAACATAAGCGGAGGCAGCTGTGACCCGCGCACTAAGTGCGGCGGAGAGGAACTACCCCACGTCCGAGGTCAGGGGCAGAAGCTGAAAGGACCCCATGCCTGAAAGGCGGCAGCCAAGAGGAGTTACCCCACGTCCGAGATCAGGGGCAGCAGCTGAGAGTACCAGGCTGCGACGGCACAGGAACGGTTGAGAAGAGCTACCCAAGTCCGAGGCCAGGGGCGGCGGCTGGGAGGAGCAACCCGAAGTCCAAGGAGCGGTGGCTGCACGGGCTCAGCAGGGACTAGAGGAGCTATCCCACACTGAAGGTCAGAAAGGGCGGCGGTGAGGAGCTACACCCTTCCAAGATAAGGAGCAGCGGCTGCACTTTGCTGGAGCAGCCATGAAGAGATACCCCACGCCCAAGAAAAGAGAAACCCAAGTAAGATGGTAGGTATTGCAAGAGGGCATCAGAGTGCAGACACACTGAAGCCATACTCACAGAAAACTAACCAATCTAAACCCACTAGGACCACAGCCTTGTCTAACTCAATGCAACTAAGCCATGCCCACAGGGCAACCCAAGATGGGCGGGTCATGGTGGAGAGGTTTGACAAAATGTGGTCCACTGGAGAAGGGAATGGCAAACCACTTCAGTATTCTTGCCTTGAGAACCCTATGAACAGTATGAAAAGGCAAAATGATAGGATACTGAAAGAGGACCTCCCCAGGTCAGTAGGTGCCCAATATGCTACTGGAGATCAGTGGAGAAATAACTCCAGAAAGAATGAAGGGATGGAGCCAAAGCAAAAACAATACCCAGCTGTGGATGTGACTGGTGATACAAGCAAGGTCCGATGCTGTAAAGAGCAATATTGCATAGGAACCTGGAATGTCAGGTTCATGAATCAGGGCAAATTGAAAGTGGTCAAACAAGAGATGGCAAGAGTGAATGTCGATATTCTAGAAATCAGCGAACTAAACTGGACAGGAACAGGTGAATTTAACTCAGATGACCATTACATCTATTACTGCAGGCAGGAATCCCTCAGAAGAAATGGAATAGCCATCATGGTCAACAAGAGTCCGAAATGCAGTACTTGGATGCAATCTCAAAAAAGACAGAATGATCTCTGTTCGTTGCCAAGGCAGTTCAGTTCAGTTGCTCAGTCATGTCCTACTCTTTGCGACCCCATGAATCGCAGCACGCCAGGCCTCCCTGTCCAACACCAACTCCGAGTTCACTCAGACTCACGTCCATCGAGTCCATGATGCCATCCAGTCATCTCATCCTCGGTCGTCCCCTTCTCCTACTGCCCCCAATCCCTCCCAGCATCAGAGTCTTTTCCAATGAGTCAACTCTTCGCATGAGGTGACCAAAGTACTGGAGTTTCAGCTTTAGCATCATTCCTTCCAAAGAAATCCCAGGGCTGATCTCCTTCAGAATGGACTGGTTGGATCTCCTTGCAGTCCAAGGAACTCTCAAGTCTTCTCCAACACCACAGTTCAAAAGCAGCAATTCTTTGGTGCTCAGCCTTCCTCACAGTCCAACTCTCACATCCATACATGACCACAGGAAAAACCATAGCCTTGACTAGACGGACCTTAGTCAGCAAAGTAATGTCTCTGCTTTTGAATATACTATCTAGGTTGGTCATAAATTTTCTTCCAAGGAATAGCGTCTTTTAATTTCATGGCTGCAGTCACCATCTGCAGTGATTTCGGAGCCCCCAAAAATAAAGTCTGACACTGTTTCCACTGTTTCCCCATCTATTTCCCATGAGATGATGGGACTGGATGCCATGATCTTCGTTTTCTGAATGTTGAGCTTTAAGCCAACTTTTTCACTCTCCACTTTCACTTTCATCAAGAGGCTTTTTAGCTCTTCACTTTCTGCCATAAGGGTGGTGTCATCTGCATATCTGAGGTTATGGATATTTCTCCCAGCAATCTTGATTCCAGCTTGTGCTTCTTCCAGTCCAGCGTTTCTAATGATGTACTCTGCATATAAGTTAAATAAGCAGGCTGACAATATACAGCCTTGATGTACTCCTTTTCCTATTTGGAACCAGTCTGTTGTTCCATGTCCAGTTCTAACTGTTGCTTCCTGACCTGCATACAGATTTCTCAAGAGGCAGGTTAGGTGGGCTGGTATTCCCATCTCTTTCAGAATTTTCCACAGTTTATTGTGATCCACACTGTCAAAGGCTTTGGCATAGTCAATAAAGCAGAAATAGATGTTTTCCTGGAACTCTCTTGCTTTTTCCATGATCCAGCGGATGTTGGCAATTTGATCTCTGGTTTTTCTGCCTTTTCTAAAACCAGCTTGAACATCAGGAAGTTCACGGTTCACGTATTGCTGAAGGCTAGCTTGGAGAATTTTGAGCATTACTTTACTAGCATGTGAGATGAGTGCAATTGTGCAGTAGTTTGAGCATATCACAGTTATCCAAGTCTATGCCCCAACCAGTAACGCTGAAGAAGCTGAAGTTGAACAGTTCTATGAAGACCTACAAGACCTTTTAGAACTAACACCCCAAAAAGATGTCCTTTGCATTATAGGGGACTGGAATGCAAAAGTAGGAAGTCAAGAAACACCTGGAGTAACAGGCAAATTTGGCCTTGGAATACGGAATGAAGCAGGGCAAAGACTAATAGAGTTCTGCCAAGAAAATGCACTGGTCATAGCAAACACCCTCTTCCAACAACACAAGAGAAGACTCTACACATGGACTTCACCAGATGGTAAACACTGAAATCAGATGGATTATTTGCAGCCAAAGATGGGAAGCTCTATACAGTCAACAAAAACAAGACCAGGAGCTGACTGTGGCTCAGATCATGTACTCCTTATTATCAAATTCAGACTTAAATTGAAGAAAGTAGGGAAAACCTCTAGACCATTCAGGTATGACCTAAATCAAATCCCTTATGATTATACAGTGGAAGTGAGAAATAAATTTAAGGGCCTAGATCTGATAGATAAAGTGCCTGATGAACTATGGAATGAGGTTCATGACACTGTACAGGAGAGAGGGATCAAGACCATCCCCATGGAAAAGCAATGCAAAAAAGCAAAATGGCTGTCTGGGGAGGCCTTACAAATAGCTGTGAAAAGAAGAGAGGCGAAAAGCAAAGGAGAAAAGGAAAGATATAAGTATCTGAATGCAGAGTTCCAGACAATAGCAAGAAGAGATAAGAAAGCCTTCTTCAGTGATCAATGCAAAGAAATAGAGGAAAAGAACAGAATGGGAAAGACTAGAGATTGCTTCAAGAAACTTAGAGATACCAAGGGAACATTTCAGGCAAAGATGGGCTCGATAAAGACAGAAATGTTATGGACCTAACAGAAGCAGAAGATATTAAGAAGAGGTGGCAAGAATACACAGAAGAACTGTACAAAAAAGATCTTCACGACCCAGATAATCACGATGGTGTGATCACTCATCCAGAGCCAGATATCCTGGAATGTGAAGTCAAGTGGGCCTTTGAAAGCATCATTACAAACAAAGCTAGTGGAGGTGACAGAATTCCAGTAGAGCTGTTTCAAATCCTGAAAGATGATGCTGTGAAAGTACACAATGGAGTACTACTCAGCCATTAAAAAGAATTCATTTGAATCAGTTCTGATGAGATGGATGAAACTGGAGCCGATTATACAGAGTGAAGTAAGCCAGAAAGAAAAACACCAATACAGTATACTAACACATATATATGGAATTTAGAAAGATGGCAATGACGACCCTGTATGCAAGACAGGAAAAAAGACGCAGCTGTCTATAACGGACTTTTGGACTCAGAGGGAGAGGGAGAGGGTGGGATGATATGGGAGAATGGCATTCTATCATGTATACTATCATGTAAGAATTGAATCGCTAGTCTATGTCTGACGCAGGATACAGCATGCTTGGGGCTGGTGCATGGGGATGACCCACAGAGATGTTACGGGGAGGGAAGTGGGAGGGGGGTTCATGTTTGGGAACACATGTAAGAATTAAAGATTTTAAAATTAAAAAAAAAAAAAAAAGAAAGTGCTGCACTCAATATGCCAGCACATTTGGAAAACTCAGCAGTGGCCACAGGACTGGAAAAGGTCAGTTTTCATTCCAATCCCTAAGAAAGGCAATGCCAAAGAATGCTCAAACTACCACACAATTGCACTCACCTCACATGCTAGTAAAGTAATGCTCAAAATTCTCCAAGCTATCCTTCATCAATACATGAACCGTGAACTTCCTGATGTTCAAGCTGGTTTTAGAAAAGGCAGAGGAACCAGAGATCAAATTGCCAACATCTGCTGGATCACGGAAAAAGCAAGAGAGTTCCAGAAAAACATCTAAAAATTTGAAATGACAGACCAGTGTTATAGCTTGGTTAAAGCTCAGTTTTATTTGGCAAGGAAAAGAAAATACATCCTAGAGTCGTGAGGCCACGCCAACCGAAAAGAAGAGAGAGGCTCAGTTTTGGCTCCTCTTTTTATATGTCTGGTCTCCTCCCCCTGAGCCTGCCCTATGTAAATTGGGCTAGCCAAGGAGAGCTGTTTGTTTCACCTGAGGTTCTCACTCCTGTCCTGGAATTCTCCTTTGTTCTATTTTTGCAGGCTTCTCCCTTCTTTGTCTTCTAGCCATCACCATTTTGGACTACTTTTTCCTATTCTAACTACCTAACATATCCATTTAAAAGGTCTTAGAATTTTCATTGGTCACCTTTAACCTAAATTTTTTAATAAATTTTTTGGTGCTTTATCTCTTGCTTTGTCTCACAGTGAAGATGTAAAACAGAACTGATGTTTGAGAAAGAAATCAATAAGTTGTTCAGAGCTGAGATATTAAGGGCCTAGATGGAGGGTCTGGATGTTAAGGACACAGAGGAATTACTGGATTTGAGTGACATGGCAAAACAAAAAGCGACTGAACTTGCAAATTGATTTTCTGTTCAAAGAGACCAAAAACTATCAAAGATTACTCTTTAAATGTGAAATTTAGAGAAAAGGAAGAAAATGGCATGTTTGTAGTAGAGAAAAAGTTAGGTAGTTAAAAAAACTCAGAGGAGAAGCCAATAAGTTCTGTACACAATACACTGAATTTGAAGGGTACCATAGGACATTAAATAGAAATGCCACAAGCAAGGGATATAGAAAGATATACAAAATAAGAAGTCCACAGAAAAGGATATAAAATGTCTTAGTCTTCTCTCACACGTAGTAACAAAATTGCAAGTAAAAATTATTTCAGTATACTTTTTTTTACCTTTCAGATTAGCAAAGATATAAAAAATTAAAACAATGTGATGGCCAAGATGTGGAAAAACATCAGTACATTTTTACATTGCTAGTAGAAGTATAATCTGGTGAAACAATAGGCAGTATTTATCATATACAACTGTGGTGGCTCAGATGGTAAAGAATCCACCTGCAATGCAGAAGGCCTGGGTTTGATCCCTGGGTTAGGCAGATCCCCTGGAGGAGGTCATGGCAACTATAAGGCAAATGCAGAGAAAAAGAGAGCGAGCCGTGCAGTCAGGCAAGAAAAGGTAAATTTATTAGAGGCAAACGAGAGGGTGACGGGCCCTTAAGGAGAACCAGCGTCCTCCCTTTCTCGCAGGGTCTTTCTTATATCCCACCAATGAAATGGTCACGTAGCCAGAGGTCTGGAATCTGGTGGTCTCGTAGCTTTGCGAAGGTAGGCACCAGTGAGAAAACAGAATGTCGTTTGGGCAATTTGGTCAGTCTCAAGGATCACTGATTTTATTCTTTGTTTGTGAGGTCAACATAATGAGCCACCTTAACAATGAGACCCCATGTGGGCCCTATCAGCAACCGACTCCAGTACTCTTGCCTGGAGAATCCCCATGGACAGAGAGGTGCCTGGCGGGCTACAGTCCATGGGGTCGCAAAGAGTCAGACACAACTGAGTGACAAAGCACAGGACGCTTAAGCCTTCTCATCTGGTATATAAGCCATCTATTGCTAGATAACAAATTACCCCAAAATTTAGCAGCCTAAAAGAACAAACACTGGGAGATCAACCTCTCACATGACAGTTTGAGGAGCTCTGCTAACCCACTTCCTAGTGATACTGGTGAAAGCTACTGGGAAAAAAAAAAAACATTATTTAAAACATCTTATGGTAACTGAGGGCTTCCCTGGTGGCTCAGATGGTATAGAATCATCCCGCAATGCAGGAGACCTGGGTTCAATCCTTGGGTTGGGAAGTTCCCCTGGAGGAGGGCATGGCAACCCACTCCAGTATTCTTGCCTGGAGAATCCCCATGGACAGAGGTGCCTTGTGGGCTACAGTCCTTGGGGTCACAAAGAGTTGGACACGACTGAGAGACTAAGCACACACATGGTATCTGAACCACGACCATTTCCTCCCCTCTACCCTCCGTCCTCAAGAAGGTGAAGAGTCTACTCCAGATTGATACAGCCAAGAAAACAAGACTCTATTTTCTCCAAGTTTCCAGTCAGAGAACTTTTCTTCCCAGGAGGAGCAAGATATCACCATTTCTCATCCTCCCCTCCCTAACACATAGGTAACTCTGGCTACAGACAAATCCCAGGCAAGTGCAATTGAGTGGTGAAGGCTCCATTCTCTGTTCAGCGTCTGTCTGTGGAATAAATATTCTATCTCAGGTGCAGAGCACCGAGAATATTGGAGACTCAAACACCCTTGCCGTAGCTTATGACACAGTGGTTCTACCCCAGGCGAGGCAAGTCAAGAGAACCTAAGATTACTGAAATCAGCACGTAGAATGGAGATGTCACTCACAGAAGCATGATACTGTCCCACCTCCAGACGCCTGGCTCAGATTTTGCCTGGTTGGAAATATGGGGTAAAGAGGCAGGATACAAAGTATGCAATCCTAATCTCTTCCCAAAGGGAAGTGACTTCATTTGCAACACAGTGTGAAGAAGTTCAAGTCTAGAGACACTCTCAAGAAGAATGCAGGTTATGGTAAAAAAAAAAACAACTGGAAGGAGAGTTAAGACACAGGCTAAATTGTAGGCCTGCTTATTTGCAGGAGAGGAATAAGGATGAAAGAAGTCCTTCAAGGGTTGAAAATGATAATATCAAACACTGACTCAGAAATATCAAAGGAGTCACAACTTGATTACATTGGTTTGTGAAGCATTTTATGCTCTAGGGCATTGTTGAAAACAACTGAGCAATCAGCCACCAATTACTGAAGGCACCAACTGGTGAAGACTGGTTGTGGTCAAAAAAAAAGAGGAGAACCAAAATCACTGTCATGCTAGGATGACTGTAAGCATACCCAAAGCTGGTGGTGGTTTAGTCGCTAAGTCGTGTCCAACTCTTGTGACTCCATGGACTGCAGCCTGCCAGGCTCATCTGTCCATGGGATTCTCCAAGCAGGAATACTGGAGTGGGTTGCCATTTCCTTCTCCAAAGCTGCTGCTGCTGCTAAGTTGCTTCAGTCATGTCCGACTCTGTGCGACCCCATAGACGGCTGCCCACCAGGCTCCCCCATCCCTGGGATTCTCCAAAGCTGCACTTAAAAGCAACATCAGAGACTTAACACTGTGGGAGGGGAAATAGACTTTACTAAGAATCCCAGGGATGGGGGAGCCTGTTGGGCTGCCGTCCATGGGGTCGCACAGAGTCCGACATGACTGAAGCGACTTAGCAGCAGCAGCAGCAACATAATCCAACTGGTCATCAATTAAATAAACAGGTTTGGAGGAAAAGGGTGCAGGAGAACAGTAACCAAATTTGCTACAATATAATATCTGAAATATTCACTTTCCATCAAAAAATTCTCGTGCAAAAAACAGGAAAACATCACCCATACACTAGGAAGAAAAGCAGACAAGAAACTATCTGGGAAGGTGACCATATTTGGAAAAAAGAAAAAAGGCTTCACAGTAGCCATTATAAATATGTTCATAAAACTAAAGAAACCATGGTTTTAAAAGTAAAGAAAGATATCATAACAATATCACATCAAATAGAGAAAATCAGAAAGAGAAAGAAATTGTAAAAGAAACAAGTGACTCAAGGCAGTACAGCCATCCATACCCATGGTTACCACATCCATGGAATCAATCAACTGAGACTCAAAAATTGTTGAAAAAAAATTTTTTTCAGGAAGTTCTAAAAAGCAAAGTTCATACAGTATTGTAAAGTAAAATAAAGTAAAATAATAAATAAAATAAAAAGCGAAATTCAAATGTGCCATGTGCTGGCAACTATTTATATTATATATGCAACTATTTACATAGCATTTACATTGCACTAGGTAGTACAAGTAATCTAGAAATGCTGATGATTTACACTTTAAGAGGATATGCATAGGTTATATGCAAACATATACCATTCTATGCAAAGGACTTGAGGATTCTAGAATTTAGGTATCTGTGGGGTTCCAGGATCCAGTCCTCAGTGGATATTGAGGGATGACCGTAACTTTAATCCACATGTGAAAACAAACATTTACTGGGAAAGGTAATTATATAATTATAATAAAAGACCATTTTCAAGTACATTTCTATTTTCTTCTCTTATCTAACTTGTAAAGCAACTGCTTAAAGTAATAGGTATATAATGTATTCACAGGCTCAAAACATATAAAAATGTATCATGTGTAATATAATTGCCAGTAACAGCATAAATGAGGTAGGTAGTAGCAAACTTTTATTGGGCTAAGGAAATGACTACAAACAATAAAGCAATAGTTATAATAATGTATTGTTGTGTTTGTAATATTAATAAGCTTGTGTTGTATTTGTAATATTAATTAAGCTTGGCTAAACCTGGACCTGATTTGTTAAGTTACATACAGTAAATCTTAGAGCAATGACTTAAAAAAAATCTCAAAAAAATATAGTGAAAAAGAAATTAAAATGCTATATTAGAAAATATTCACTTAATGCAAAAGAAAGATTCAGAGGCATAAATACATTGAAAGTAAAGAATGAGAAAATACATAGGCAAATACTAACCACAAGAAAGATGGAGTAACTACACTAATGTCAGACAAAATAAACTTTAAGCAAAAAAGTCACTAAAAAAGAGGCACATTTTATAACAAGTTCCTGACAGAGTCAACCCATCAGGAAGATATGACATTTATAAACACATATGTACCTAATAGTGGATTAAAATGCCTGAAGGAAAAATGACAGATAGGAAATAAGAAGTGGACAATTCAATTATAATAGTTGGAGACTTCAATAGCCACCGTGATGGTCAACTGGGAGGGCATTTTTAGATGAGATTAACAGTTAAATTGGTGAACTCTAAATAAGCATAATACCCTTCATAATGTAAGTAGGCTTTATCCAATCGGTTGAAGGCCAAAACAGAATAAAAAGACCAGCATTCCTGAACAAGAAATCTCCAGAGACTGCCTTTATCTACACCATCAACTTTCCTGGTCTTAAACTGATCAAACTGCGTATGTGGACATGCCAGTCTCCAAAATCATGTAAGCCAGTTCTTTATAATAAGTCTTCTTCTATATATATACTCACACACGTCCTTTTGGTTCTGTTTCTCTGGAGAATACCAATACACTCACTTTCAATAACAGACAGACAAGGAGACAGAAGATCAACAAAGAAATAGAAGACCTCAGCAACACTACAACCTAGACCTTGCAAACATCATCAGATACCCCTCTAAAAAATGACAGTTAAATTCATATAATTTTCAAGTGTATAAGGAACATTCTCAGGATAAATCATGTTAGACTATTTTTTTTAACTCAATAAACGTAAAAAGATAAAAATAATGTAAAGTATGTTCTCTGACCACAATAAAATAAAATTAGAAATCAAATGAAAATACTCACAAATGTGTGGGAATTAAACAAAACACCATTAAAAAGGGTCAAGAGGAAATCAAAAGGTAAATCAAAAAATACTTTAAGATGAGCACAAATAAGGCATAAAATATCAAAATGTATGGGATGCAGCTAAAACAGTGCTTAGAGAAAAATTTATAGCTATAAATACCTATATTAAGCTAGAAGAAAGATCTGAAATAAGTAACCTAATATTCTACCATAAGACACTGGAAAAATAAGAGCAAATTAAGCCTAAAGCAATTAGAAAGAAGAAATAAAGATTTGAGAAGATATTCATGAAACAGAGAATAGAAAAACAATACAGAAGCACTAATACTCTGGCCACCTGATGTAAAGGGCTGACTCACTGGGAAAGACCCTGATGTTGGGAAAGATTGAGGGCAGGAAGAGAAGGGGGCAACAGAGGATGAGATGGCTAAATAGCATCACCAACTCAACAGACATGAGTCT
This sequence comes from Budorcas taxicolor, assembly GCF_023091745.1. Taxonomy (NCBI): domain Eukaryota; kingdom Metazoa; phylum Chordata; class Mammalia; order Artiodactyla; family Bovidae; genus Budorcas; species Budorcas taxicolor. The sequence goes on from NC_068917.1 coordinate 30,422,306, forward strand.
GAGCAAATTCTGGCTAATAGTGAAAGACAGGAAAGCCTGGTGTGCTACAGTCCATGGGGTTGCAAAGAGTCCAGCACAACTTAGCAACAGAACAACAGAAAATGGATGGAAACCAAAAAATGCTTCCTTGAAAAGATCAACAAAACTGACAAACCTTTAGCTATACTGACAATATTAAAAAGAAAGAAGCCTCAAACTATCAGAATTGGAAAGAAAAAAATGGTATATTAACATTAACCTAACAAAAATAAAAAGCATTATAAAGGAATACTGTGAAAAATTGTATACCAGCAAACTGGATACTTAAAAGGAATAGGTGAATTCCTAGAAAACACAAATACCAAAAGTAAAATAAAATTCTGAGTTGACCTGTAATAAGTAAAGAAATTCTAATCGTAATTTTTTTTAAAAATTACCCACAAACAAAAGTCCAGGCCTGGATGGGTTCACCCCTGAATTCTACCACACACTGAAGGAATTAATAGCAATTCTTAAAAAAAAAAATTCTAAAAAATAGAAGAGAGTATTTCCCAACCCATTTCATATAGCCAGTATTACCAAATACAAACACACACACACACACACACACACACACACACACACACACAGAAACATCCTAAGAAAACTACAGACTAATATCTCATCAATATAGATGCAAAAGTTCTAAACAAATACTAGCAAACAAAATTCAACAACATATTAAAAGAATTATATACCATGACTAGCTGGAATTTATTCCGGGGTTGTTGTAAGGGTTGTTTCATATTTGAAAATCAATTATCATAATAAATCATATCACTAAAATATGAAACAAAAATCACATTATCATATCAATAGGTACAGAAGATATTTTTGACAAAATTCAACTACCTTTCATAATAAAAACACTTAACAAACTAGGAATAGAAGGGAACTTCCTAAACTTGCTAAAGGACATCTATGAAAAACTGACAGATAATTTTATAGTTAGTAGTGAAGGACTGGGTGTTTTCTCCCTATGACCGGGAGTAAGACAAAGTTGTCTGCTCTGGCCACTTCAACTCAACAATGTATTGACGTTCTAACCAGGGTAAGTAGCCAAGAGAAAGAAACAAAAGGCACCAAGTTTGGAATAAAAGAAACAAAACTATTTCTATTTGCAGATTACATGATCTTGTAAGTAGAAAATCCTAAGGAATCTACCCAAAAAAATTACAACTGAAAAATGAGTTCAGCACACTTGCAGGATAGGCAGTCAATATAAAAAAAAAAAAATCAATTGTAATCTATACACTTACACTAAACAATCTGAAAATAAACTTAAGAAAACAATTTCACTTATAATAAAATCAGAAAGAATAAAATATTAAGGAATAAAGTTATCAAAAAAGTTTCAAACATACTCTAAAACTATAAAACATTATTTCAAGAAATTTTAGAAGATATAAATAACTAGAAACACATTTCATGTTCATAATATAGAAGATTTAACATTGTTAAAACAGCAATATCACCCAAACTGACCCATTAAGAGAAGAAGATACGCTGTTCTAGATTAAAGAAATACAATCCAGTGATCAACCACAACAACGCCAAAAAAAAAAGGAGATTTGGATAATATACTATGTGTCTCCTGATGTGATGTACTAAGAATCATATTACACCAAAGAAGACTTCTTTGCCAAAACATCAAACCTGAAACTGAATAAACCTCTAGGTCTCATTAAAAATGTACGATAATTATAGAGTAAAAAAAATTACAATCAGAAAAATCCAGAATGTGGAAAACTCTACAGGATAAACAACCCAACTTATTCCAAAAATAAACTGCAAAGAAAAGGAGAGAGAAGAAGCAACCCATATGTTCAGTGGGTAGACTATGTTTGAATCCTCATAGGAACAAACCACTTTTCAAAAGAAAGTTATGAGAAAGCTGGAGAAATCTGAAAACTGGATATTTGATTATATTAGCAAATAATTATAGAATTCTAAGTATGAAAAAGATTTCATGGTTATATTTTTTTAAAGGCTTATTTTTTAGAGATAGAGTCAATACTTATTCACATATCCAGAACTTGTGCACCTTCCTACTTACTAAAACTTACTTGTAAGCGTAAAATCAATACCCAGGCACTTTTTCAGTCATTTGCAAACATGTACAAAGTGGTGAAAAATTTAAGTCACCTGAACCACATGTTCCCAGCTGAAGTCAAACAAGGGAACACTCTGTCTTCTTGTTTCAGCTCTCATACTGTAAACAAGTATTCTTCACATGGTCTATTTAGTACCACATTTTTCACATTTTTGCCCTTTGTTGATGATTTTGTGGTTTCAAATGGCCACCAAGCACAGTGATGAAGTGCTATCTAGTGTTTTTAAGTGCAAGAAGGCTGTGACTTGCTTATGGAGAAGACTGTGTTAGACAAACCGTGTTCAGACATGAGTTATAGTACCATCAGTCATGAGCTCTCCTGTGAATAAAAGGAACTCACTGTAAACACCAATGTAATTGTGGGTAACATAACATGATGTCTGGAATTTCCTTCAGAATAATCCATCAGTGGTAGAGGCAGCAGAGCAAAAGAAAGGAAGAAGAAGTTTACAGATGAAACAAGATTGGTCATCTGCGGAAAACTGTTCAAGCTGAGTGATGAATAAACATGGGAGTTCATTAATGTATTTTCTCTGCCTTTACATCAGATTAAAATTTTCCATAATAAAAAGTAAAACACGTGCAACCCAAAAATATGTATATAGACACCCCACTAAAAAGTTTTCTAAGGCATATAATACAGTACCAAAAAGGTTAAAAAAAAAAAAAAAGAATTACTGATAAGCATTTTTCCAAAGGGGACCAAGGGCATTTGAAGCAGAACAGGCATAACTCATTTTACTGAACTTTGCTTACTGTGCTTCACAGATACTACATTTTACAAATTGAAGGTTTGTGGAAACCCTTCATCAAACAAATCTACCAGCACCATTTTTCCAACAACATTAACTGAATGTCTCTGTCACATTTTTGTAATTCTCACAATATGTCAGACTTTTTCATTATTATTATATTTGTTATGATGATGTGTGATCAGTGAGTGATCTTTGATGTCACTATTGCAAAAAATGTATAACTCACTGAAGGCTCATATGAGAGCATTTTTTAGCAATATATTTAAATTATGTACATTGTTTTTAGACATAATGCTGTTGTGCACTTAATAGTCTACAGTATAGTATAAACATAACTTTTATATACACTTGAAAACAAATAATTGGTGTGACTTATTTTACTTCACTATTCACTTTAAAACAGTGGTCTGGAATGAACACCCAATATCTCCAAGGGTTAGTTAATTGAGCAAGAGCATCCTATTTAATTCCGGATGTTTAGCATTTCCCACCTTTATCTACTCTGTCAGTAGCACCACTGGTTAAGACCATTTATCCTTGTAGATAAAACTTTATCCACAAGGCCATTCATCATGAAAGATCATCATAAAATTTTTTTAAAAAATAAAGTAACTGTAATGTACAGTAAGATACTGGTCAAATAACATGACATATCAAAATGAAAGATATTGTAATTCCAAAAATATTATCTTCTCTTGAAGAAAATGGTAATTATATCCCTCTTGAAAAAATGAACCGACATGGCACTGACATGCCTAAATCACACAGCCTTGAGTCTCCTAGCCTGGAAATCAGTTCAGTTCAGTTCAGTCGCTCAGTCGTGTCCGACGCTTTGCGACCCCATGAATCGCAGCACACCAGGCCTCCCTGCCCATCACCAACTCCCGGAGTTCACTCAGACTCACATCTATCGAGTCAGTGATGCCATCCAGCCATCTCATCCTGGATCATCCCCTTCTCCTCCTGCCCCCAATCCCTCCCAGCATCAGAGTCTTTTCCAATGAGTCAACTCTTCGCATGAGGTGGCCAAAGTACTGGAGTTTCAGCTTCAGCATCATTCATTCCAAAGAAATCCCAGGGCTGATCTCCTTCAGAATGGACTGGTTGGATCTCCTTGCAGTCCAAGGGACTCTCAAGAGTCTTCTTCGGCACTCACAGTCCAACTCTCACATCCATACATGACCACTGGAAAAACCACAGCCTCGACTAGATGGAAATAAGTAGAGGGGTCCAAAATGGACAAATATCTGACTAACAGAAGGATGGACTCACAGAGACAAATCCAGAAGAGAAAAATAAAAATCTACACAGTGTCTATAATGGAAGAGGAAGCTAGTTTTTCTGGAAATTACCCAATTAGTAAGCACTGGATCAAGATGACTAAAGAACCATTAATCAAAAATCTGGGCTTCCTATTCATCCATGTTCAGAAGAGCTACCTGCAATATTTGCCTACAATAAATGGCCCAAGACTACTCAAAAGAACCATGTTCCTGAAAAAGGTCCCCACTATGGTTGCTGGGACAAACAATACAATCAGAAAAGGGAATGACTTAAAAGAGTCTACTTTTCATTCTGTACAGTGAAGCCCATTTGCCATACATCCCTCAGGAAAGCTTGTTGATAGTCTGCTCCCTTCTCTTGCACAATATCCACAGTCAATCCTCTCATTCAGAGGAGAAGCATTTTGGTAAACAAATATAGAAAAATGCAAAGTAAATTCATTAAAAGCAACATTTCTACATTATGCAATTTATACTTTCACACAAAAATATGACAGTAAAGAACCATCATACACTTGAAGGAAACCATCAGCATTAAAGTAAAAATGTAGGAATAAAAGTTATCCAACAGGAAACAAAGATAATGTCAGAAACAGAAAAGAACTTAAAAATTATAATCAAAAAGATTAAAAAGTCATTCTTTTAAAGACTTATGAAAAAGTAAAAACCAAATAAAAACCTTAGAAATAAAATTTTGACTTCTAAAATTAAAAAAGTGTTATATTGATGCAATAAAACATAATAAAACTCAGGAGATAAAATTAAAAGATGGAAAATAAGATAGAAAAGAAGGCCAAGTCCAGAAGGTCTAACCTCTAAGAGTGTGAAGAACAGACAGGGAGGAAAATATGAGAATCATATTTTTCTTCAACTAAAATAAAATCTTAAGTCTTGACGTTGAAAGAACCTCACAAAGGCTGAGAATTCTGAATTTTTAAAAGGTTCAAATTAATAAACAATGCTGAAATTTAAAAATATATAGAGAGAATCCTAAAAACTTCAAGCAAGCTACATAGAAAGAAGTAAGACTCTCACTTGCACTGGGATCACAAATACACTTGATAACACCACTGCTATACTTTAAAAAAATCTGAGGGAAATTAGATGGACTTAAAATTTATCTTCACCTAAACTATCAATCAAATGTTAAGTACAAAAGACATTTTGGGCATATAAGGAGTCAGAAAATGAACCATTTATGCATCCCTCCTGAGGAAAAAAAACTTCAAAAATATAATCCAACAACAAAAAAAAAGATGTGGGATTCTAGAAACTCTGGAACTAGCGCAGCAGTGCAATAAAAAGAAATCCCAGATGACAGCTATGAGTAGGTTTAAAAACCAACTGGCCAAAATTCATACCATAAACCAAGGGCCCAAGGAAGAATGTCTTCAGCCCACTATTTAAATGTTTGAACACTGACATTCTTTATGGTAAGAAACACTAGAAAAAGACCCCTCCCTGTACTGTTCTTGACTCCCGCGATCCTTGTCGGGCGGACTCTGGGCGCATCTCGGGTTCCACGCTGCCTCCGCCCGCGCTGCCTCCCCGCGTGCGCGCCGGGTTTGAGCATGGCAGATTTTCATTAGATGACATCATGGGAGCTAGTGAGTGCCGGCTCCACAAGGGGGACAGAGAAGGGGAGGGAGGAGGGGAGGAGAGAGGCTGGGAAGCCGCCAGAGCAGTTGCCTGCCGCCCGCCGTCCTTCCCCCCGCCCAGTAGGAGCGCTCCGCCGGTTACCGACAAAGGATGGGAGGATGCTGCGCCCCGAGATGAGCATTGGGCGCAGCCTAGAGGCCGCCTTAGAAGCTTCGCCCTTCGCCGAGTACCTCATGTGAAATGCCAGGCTGGAAGAAGCACAAGCTGGAATCAAGATTGCTGGGAGAAATATCAATAAACTCAGAATCGCAGATGACACCACCCTTATGGCAGAAAGCAAAGAGGAAATAGCTTCCGGATGAAGGTGAAAGAGGAAAGTGAAAAAGCTGGCTTAAAACTTATCAAAAAAAACAAAGATCATGGCATCTGGTCCCATCACTTCATGGCAAATAGGTGGGGAAACAATGGAGACACTGACAAATTTTATTTTCTCGGGCTCCAAAATCACTAAGGGTGGCAACTGCAGCCATGAAATTAAAAGATGCTTGTTCCTTGGAAGAAAAACTATGACAAACCTAGACAGTATATTAAAAAGCAGAGATATTACTTTGCCCACAGAGGTCCATCTAGTCAAAGCTATGGTTTTTCCAGTATGGATGTGTGAGTTGGACCATAGAGAAGGCTAAACGCTGAAGAACAGATGCTTTTGAGCTGTAGTGTTGGAGAAGACTCTTGAGAGTCCCTTAGACTGCAAGGAGACCAAACTGATCATCCTAAAGGAAATCAATCCTGAATATTCACTAGAAGGACTGATGTGGAAGCTCAAGTTCCAATACTTTGGCCCTCTGATGCAAAGAGCTGAATCATTAGAAACGATCCTGTTGCTGGGAAAGATTGAAGGCAGGAGGACAAGAGGATGAAAGAGAATGAGATGGTTGGATGGCATTACTGACTCAATGGACATGAGTTTGAAGAAGCTCTGGGTGATGGTGAAGAACAGGGAAGTCTGGTGTGGTGCAGTCCATGGAGTCACAAAGAGTTGGCCATGACTCAGAGACTGAACAACAACAAGGTTTTGATGTAATAAATTATTCTAATTAATACTCAAAATATAAACTATTTTTAAATTTCCAGAATAATGTATATATATTTGGATATCTGGTTCATGCTCTATAAAACTGATTTTAATTTGATAATATTCTATTTAAAAATTTAGCTTGTGTTCAAAACTAATATTAGTCTGTAGATTTTTTATTTTATTTTTATTTTTTGCTTTTGATATCCAAGTAATCTTCTTTATGCACAATGGTTAAAGAGGTGTTTTATAGTCTTCTGCACTTTGGAATTTTTACATAATATAGGAGTTACATCTTTATTGAAACTTTGATAAGACAAAGCAACTCTTAGTGTCAAAGAACAGTTTTGGTGGCAATTGTTGGACAAAAATTTTAATTACCTCCTGCATGTTTTAGCCATAAGTTTTTTTTTCCATCTGATTAAGTTTTTATATTTATCTAAGGGAAACTGAAAAGTGAAAAGCAAAGGAGAAAAGGAAAGATATAACCATCTGAATGCAAAGTTCCAAAAAATAACAAGAAGAGATAAGAAAGCCTTCCTCAGCAATCAATGCAAAGAAATAGAGGAAAAGAACAGAATGGGAAAGACTAGAGATCTCTTCAAGAAAATTAGAGATACCAAGGGACCATTTCATGCAAAAATGGGCTCGATAAAGGACAGAAATGGTATGGACCTAACAGAAGCAGACGATATTAAGAAGAGGTGGCAAGAATACACAGAAGAACTGTACAGAAAAGATCTTCATGACCCAGATAATCACGATGGTGTGATCACTCACCTAGAGCCAGACATCCTGGAATGTGAAGTCAAGTGGGTCCTAGAAAGCATCACTACGAACAAAGCTAGTGGAGGTGATGGAATTCCAGTTGAGCTATTTCAAATCCTGAAAGATGATGCTGGGGAAGTGCTGCACTCAATATGCCAGCACATTTGGAAAACTCAGCAGTGGTCACAGGCCTGGAAAAGTGCAGTTTTCATTCCAATCCCAAAGAAGCGAAATGTCAAAGAATCCTCAAACTACTGCACAATTGCACTCATCTCACACACTAGTAAAGTAATGCTCAAAATTCTCCAAGCCAGGCTTCAGCAGTATGTGAACTGTGAACTTCCAGATGTTCAAGCTGGTTTTAGAAAAGGCAGAGGAGCCAGAGATCAAATTGCCAACATCTGCTGGATTATGGAAAAAGCAAGAGAGTTCCAGAAAAACATCTATTTCTGCTTTATTGACTATGCCAAAGCCTTTGACAGTGTGGATCACAATAAACTGTGGAAAATTCTGAAAGAGATGGGAATACCAGACCACCTGACCTGCCTCTTGAGAAACCTATATGCAGGTCAGGAAGCAACAGTTAGAACTGGACATGGAACAACAGACTGGTTCCAAATAGGAAAAGGAGTACGTCAAGGCTATGTATTGTCACCCTGCTTATTTAACTTCTATGCAGAGTACATCATGAGAAACGCTGGGCTGGAAGAAGCACAAGCTGGAATCAAGATTGCTGAGAGAAATATCCGTAACCTCAGATATGCAGATGACACCACCCTTATGGCAGAAAGTGAAGAGGGACTAAAAAGCCTCTTGATGAAAGTGAAAGTGGAGAGTGAAAAAGTTGACTTAAAGCTCAACATTCAGAAAACGAAGATCATGGCATCCAGTCCCATCACTTCATGGGAAATAAATGGGGAAACAGCGGAAACAGTGTCAGACTTTATTTTGGGGGCTCCAAAATCACTGCAGATGGTGCCTGCAGCCATGAAATTAAAAGACACTTACTCCTGGGAAGAAAAGTTATGACTAACCTAGATAGCATGTTGAAAGCAGAGACATTACTTTGCCAACAAAGGTCCGTCTAGTCAAGGCTATGGTATTTCCTGCGGTCATGTATGGATGTGAGAGTTGGACTGTGAAGAAAGCTGAGCACTGAAGAATTGATGCTTTTGAACTGTGGTGTTGGAGAAGACTCTTGAGAGTCCCTTGGACTGCAAGGAGATCCAACCAGTCCATTCTGAAGGAGATCAGCCCTGGGATTTCTTTGGAATGAATGATGCTAAAGCTGAAACTCCAGTACTTTGGCCACCTCATGCGAAGAGTTGACTCATTGGGAAAGACTCTGATGCTGGGAGGGATTGGGGGCTGGAAGAGAAGGGGACAACAGAGGATGAGATGGCTGGATGGCATCACTGACTTGATGGGCGTGAGTCTGAGTGAACTCGGAGTTGGTGATGGACAGGGAGACCTGGCGTGCTGTGATTCCTGGGGTCACAAAGAGTCAGACATGACTGATCGACTGAACAGAACTGAACTAAAGGAAAACTGTTAAATTTATAAACATATTTTTATTCTTCCAGTATTTTAAATAGAATTTCTCTCATTTTGAAAAAAAAAGAAAGACTAGAAAAGAAAAGCAATGTGAAATACCAGGGAGAAAAAATGTTGTCTAGGAAGACCAAGGCACAAATATAAAATGACTTGAATGTAGAAAAATTTGGGTAATTAATGGACTATAAAAAAGAAATTCTATTTGACATTGATACTTAGAATATTCTTTCTTTAATCATACTATTTCCTATATCAAGTCCGAACATGTTACATGGTTCTCAAGGAAAGAAATACTTATGTAATTATAAAATTAGAAATGCAAATACAGGTTTCCAATTTTAAAGGTCAATTTGAATTCCAAGGTATCTAATCATATGATCTATGGACATCAGAATTACCTGGAAAGTTTAAAGACCTCTGGGTCTCCTCTTCCATTTTAATCAGTTCAATTCAGTCACTGAGTCATGTCCAACTCTTTGCAACCCCATGGACTGTAGTGTGCCAGGCTTCCTTGTCCATCACCAACTCCCAGAGCTTACTCAAACTCATGTCGATGGAGTCACTGATGCCATCCAACCATCTCATCCTCTGTCGTCCCCTTTTCCTCCCACTTTCAATCTTTCCCAGTATCAGGGTCTTTTCAAATGAGTCAGTTCTTCGCATCAGGTGGCCGAAGTATTGGAGCTTCAGCTCCAGCATCAGTCCTTCCAATAAATATTCAGAACTGAATTCCTTTAGGATGGACTGGTTGGATCTCCTTGCAGTCCAAGGGACTCTCAAGAGTCTTCTCCAACACCACAGTTCAAAAGCACCAATTCTTCGGCGCTCAGCTTTCTTTCTAGTCCAACTCTCACATCTATACACAACGACTGGAAAAACCATAGCTTTGACTAGACAGACCTTTTTTGGCAAAGTAATATATCTGCTTTTTAATATGGTATCTAGGTTGGTCATAGCTTTTCTTCCCAGGAGTAAGTGTCTTTTAATTTCATGGCTGCATTCACCATCTGCTGTGATTTTGGAGCCTCCAAAAAGAAAGTCTGTCACTGTTTCCATTGTTTCCCCATCTATTTGCCATGAAATGATGGGACTGGATGCCACGACCTTAGTTTTCTGAATGTTGAGTTTTAAACCAACTTTTTCACTCACTTCTTTCACTTTAATCAAGAGGCTCTTTAGTTCTTCTTCACTTTCTGCCTTAAGGGTGGTGTTATCTGCATATCTGAGGTTATTGATATTTCTCCCAGCAATCTTGATTCCAGCTTGTGCTGCATCCAGCCCAGCATTTCACATGATGTACTTTGTATATACGTTAAATAAGCAGGATGAAAATATATAGCCTTGACGTACTCCTTTCCTGATTTGGAACCAATCTGCTGTTTCATGTCTAGTTCTAAGTGTTGCTTCTCGACCTGCATACAGATTTCTCAGGAGGCAGGTAAGGTGGTTTGGTATTCCCATCTCTTAAATAATTTTCCACAGTTTGTTGTGATCCACAGAGTCAAAGGCTTTGGCGTAGTCAATAAAGCAGAAGTATATGTTTTCCTGGAATTCTCTTGCTTTTTTAATGATCCAGCGGATGTTGGCAATTTGATCTCTGGTTCCTCTGCCTTTGCTAAATCCAGCTTGAACATCTGCATTTTAATAAATTCTCCAAATATAAAGTTTTGAAGATCATGGCTGTAAAGCAAAAACCTCCAAAATTTCCCATTACCTACGTTATAAGCAAAAGGCTTCTGAGTACTCACCCCAAAACATACATGTATATTTATTTATAAATTCTTGATATACTTTTATGTGACCATATATTATATATGTTATAAAATGTGAAAAATAAAAATGGCCTTAAATTATTTTATTGTTTCTGTCTCAACCAAGAATAAAAGAAAATTAAGAATAGCTTTAGAAAGTTGTAAAAAATATATACAAATAAAAGGAGAGAAGTATAATGAAAGAATCACAGAAATGACAAAAGAAATCTCAAGAATATATCTTTTAAAGGTCTATTCTACTAAAAAACAGAGAAACTGAAAGGGATCACATTTAATTTCAAGAAAGATTGAGGAACTAACAAAGGTACTTCAACAAAAGACTTAATTCTGTTTATCCAAAGGGAAAAACTGATTGATGAATTAGACATACAGGACCATGAAAAGAAACTATTTAAAAGTTCACAATAATCAAGAATGCTAAAATTAAACATAGGCATGTATCACAGATTTCTCAAAGTCAAATTCCAGACAATGTTAGAATGATCCCAGGGCTAGAAACTCCAAAGGTGAATATAGTTCAAGTTATCACAAAATGATATTCAGATTATATAATCATAATTCCAATAAAGAAAAAAGAAAAGGCAACCATATGCTTAGCTTCTCATTTACAAAATGTAATGAAATCCATTTAATAGGAAAGCAAGTGTTTTAATTGCTATGTTAAGTGTCATGGGACTACTGTATACCAAATGTTTGATAAAGAGTACCCAGCATCACTCCACTGTTTCTAATGACCAAGGAGAGGCCCAATAATCTGTAGTTAAATGACTGGGCATCCCCTATAGAGTAATACAGAGTGCTGAGCGAAATCTCTCAACCTATTCCAGAACACTTACTCTATTCCGGCAAGGTCATCTCAGGCTCTCAAGTACACACTCCCAATTATCTTAGGGGGAAAAAACTGAGCCATGTCTAGGAAAGATCATGTCTAGGAATGTATCTACAGGGGCAGTCTCTGAAGCCAAACAACAGGAACTTCTCCAGTTTTAAAGGTGAGCAGAAAAAGCTCAAAACACACATGTAAATACACACACACACATAGTGTAGAGGTCGTAGTTAGATCTCTTACCTGCAAACTTCCCAAATATGTCAGAATATGAGCAGAAGATAAGGCTTAGCTGTACTTAGCAAACTGACACACCTTGAAATAAGTCAAATAACTATAATATCATGCTCAACTTTCCTCTGGAAATCAAATGAATCTCTTCAGGAGATTAACGCTACGTGTTAATTTTAATAATGAAAAGAAATAAATTCGATAAATGAAATACCAACAGAAAAAGAACTTAGTAACTCACCTTTCCACAACCAAACTGACTGCTTGTGTGACATCTGGATTTGTCACCTGGAGGCGTTTCCACAAAGACCATACAAATTCTTTATCAGCCTTAAAGAAATAAAAAACATTTTAAATGCATTGCTTTGTAGCTATAGCAAAGAAGGTAAGATACTGCCTTAAATTAAGATATTTAAAAACATAATTTCTTGACCCCTAGTTCTTTAACGATAAAACAGATTCTTGAAAAGTAGAATAGGAAAGCTTAATTTTAAAAACTTCTTACACTTGTAACCCACATTTAAAGATGCAAATATGGAAATGCTGAATATCAAGGTAAATTTGTTCCAAAATGAGATTGTCCTCTAGCTATTGATCCACCTTTCAGCTGCCCTTTTCAGCAAAATTCCTTAAAAGTGTTGCCTACAATCACTGTCTCTTTTCCTCATCCCCATTCACTCTGTAACCTCCCCAGTCAGATTTCCCTCCCCAACATAATGCTAAAATCATTTTTCAAGGTCCTCGATATTGAAAAATGTTAATAGGCACCTCAAATGTAATCTATCCAAAATAAAGTTCTTGACTTCCTATTCTCTCACAAACCTGGCCTCTCTGCCTCTCAGAAAATGACCCCACCACCTACTCAGTGTTCAAAGACTTAAGATCTGGAGTCAATCTTGGTTGCTCTGTTTCTTCACATTTCATATCCAAACCATTAGTAAATCCCATTAGACTTACCTACAAAATATATCCCAATTCTAAATACTTTCACCACCATCACCCTAGTCTAAGTCAACTCCACTTCTTGCCTGCTGCTGCTGCTGCTAAGTCACTTCAGTCGTGTCCGACTCTGTGCGACCCCATAGACGGCAGCCCACCAGGCTCCCCTGTCCCTGGGATTCTTGCCTAGTTCTCTACAATAGCCCCATGGGCTCCTGACAGCTAAAATCTTCTAATAGATTTGTTACATTAGGAAAACAATCCAGATTCTATCACAGCCACATTATCCCATACTATCTGACCCTATATACACCTCTCCAACCTCACCTATCACTCTTGTTCACAAGAACCTTCTTGCTCTGTGGTACCAAGTCCTTCGTACGTATAACATCTATCAGATTTTCATGCACATTATTACTTCACTTCACTCAAGACATTGTTTAAATGTTACCTCTTCAAGAAAGTCTTCCCTACAGACACCAAAACCCACAAGTCTCTCATAACTGCTTAGCCTGTTTAATGGCTTTTCAAATCACATTTCATAATACTATATTTTCTGGTTGTTTATTTGTTTGGGATTACTTGTATGGCATATATTCCTGTCTCCATCATCCATTCTCCCCTTCCTCTTAGTGACAGAAATCATTTTAGCTATTTGCTGTCAACTAAAAGACTGGCCTCTCTTACCTACGGTCTCTATGACTGAATTCTGCCAATGAAATATGTGTCATTGAAAATTTTCAATTGACTTACGTCTTCCAATATAGACACAGGAATGCAGGAAATCCAACTGAAGTATTTAAAATGCTAAAAGATGATGCTGTTAAAAGTGCTGCATTCAATCTGTCAGGAAATCTGGGAAACTAAACAGTGGCCCCAGGACTGGAAAAGGTGTTTTCACTCCAGTTCAAAAGAAAGCAATGCCAAAGAATGTTCAAATACCATACAATTGTGTTCATTCCACATGCTAGTAAGGTTATGCCCAAAATCCTCCAAGCTAGGTTCAGCAGTATGTGAACAGACAAGTTAGGTTTCAAAAAGGCATAGGAACCAGAGATCAAATTGCCAAAATTCACTGGATGGTACAGAAAGCAAGGGAATTCCAGAAAAACATCTACTTCTACTTCACTGACTATGCTAAAGCATTTGACTCTGTGGATCACAACAAACTGTGAAATATTCTTAAAGAGACAGGAATACCAGACCACCTTTTCTCCTGAGAAATCTGTATGCAGATCAAGAAGCAACTTTTAAAACCAGACACGGAAAAACTGAGTAGTTCAAAACTGAGAAAGGAGTATGACAAGGCTTTATACTATCACCCTGTTTACTTAACTTCTATGCAGAGTACATCATGTGAAATACCAGGCTAGATGAATCACAAGCTGGAATCAAGACTGCTGGCAGAAATCTCAACAAACTCAGACATGCAAATGATACCCTAATGGAAAAAGGCAAAAACGAACTGAAAAGCCTCTTGATGAGGGTGAAAGAGAAAAGAGCTGGCTTAAAACTCAACATTCAAAAAACTAAGATCATGGCATTTGGTTCTATAATTTCATGGCAAATAGATGGGAATACAATGGAAACAATGACAGACTTTATTTTCTTGGGCTCCAAAATCACTGCTGATGGTGACTATAGCCAAGAAATTAAAAGACACTTGCCCCTTGGAAGAAAAGCTATGACAAACCTATGATAAACAGCATATCCAAAAGCAGAGACATTTCTTTGCCGACAAACATCCGTATAGTCAAAGCTGTGGTTTTTCCAGTAGTCATCTATGGATGTGAGAGTTGGACCATTAAGAAGGCTGAGTATCAAAGAACTGATGCTCTCAAATTGTGGTACCACAACTTTTCTTCCCACAATTAATCACTTTTTCTTCAGCTAAGTGTATGCATTGTGAAAGCGAAGTTGCTCAGCTGTGTCCGACTCTTTGCGACCCCATGGACTGTAGCCTACTAGGCTCCACCGTCCATGAGATTTTCCAGGCAAGAGTACTATAGTGGTTGCCATTTCCTTCTCCAGGGGACCTTCCTGCCCGGGGATCGAATCCTGGTCTCCTGCATTGTAGGCAGACGCTTTTACCATCTGAGCCACCAGGGAAGTGTATGTATGTTGCTTGCTAACCTGGGACCATAAGAAAAAAACTTGAAATATCACAATTACATAGAGTAAGATGAGATGTTCATATTAAGAGAAACACTTGGAACAGAGTTACATGCTTAATTCTGAATCATCCTGATAGACTGAAACAGTACATGGAATCCCTTTCTTTCTCTTCACCAAGTATATATAATTGAATTCCTTTAAGTTAAATTTTCAGACTTAAATTGAAGAAAGTGATGAAAACCACTAGACCATTCAGATATGACATAAATCAAATCCCTTATGAATATACAATGGAAGTAAGAAATAGATTTAAGGGACTAGATATGATAGACAGAGTGCCTGATGAACTATGGATGGAGGTTTGTGACATTGTACAGGAGACAGGGATCAGGACCATCCCTAAGAAAAAGAAATGCAAAAAAGCAAAATGGCCATCTGAGGAGGCCTTACAAATAGCTGTGAAAAGAAGAGAAGTGAAAAGCAAAGGAGAAAAGGAAAGATATACCCATATGAATTCAGAGTTCCAAAGAACAGCAAGAAGAGATAAGAAAGCCTTCCTCATGCAAAGAAATAGAGGAAAACAATAGAATGAGAAACACTAGAGATTTCTTCAAGAAAATTAGAGATACAAGGGAACATTTCATGCAAAGATGGGCTCAATAAAGGACAGAAATGGTAGGGAGCTAACAGAAGCAGATATTCAGAAGAGGTGCCAAGAATACACAGAAGAACTATACAGAAAAGATCTTCATGACCCAGACAATCATGATGGTGTGATCACTCACCTAGAGCCAGACATCCTGGAATGTGAAGTCAAGTGGGCCTTAGAAAGCATCATTATGAACATAGCTAGGGGAGGTGATGGAATTCCAGTGGAGCTATTTCAAATCCTAAAAGTTGATGCTGTGAAAGTGCTGCACTCAATATGTCAGCAAATTTGGAAAACAACAGCAGCCACAGGACTGGAAAAGGTTAGTTTTCATTCCAATCCCAAAGAAAGGCAATGCCAAAGAATGCTCAAACTACTGCACAATTACACTCATCTTACAAGCTAGTGAAGTAATGCTCAAAATTCTCCAAGCCAGGCTTCAGCAATACGTGAACCGTGAACTTCCTGATGTTCAAGCTGGATTTAGAAAAGGCAGAGGAACCAGAGATCAAATTGCCAACATCCACTGGATCATGGAAAAAGCAAGAGAGTTCCAGAAAAACATCTATTTCTGCTTTATTGACTATGCCAAAGACTTTGACTGTGTGGATCACAATCAACTGTGGAAAATTCTGAAAGAGATGGTCATACGAGACCACCTGACCTGCCTCTTGAGAAACCTGTATGCAGGTCAGGAAGCAACAGTTAGAACTGGACATGGAACAACAGACTGGTTCTAAATAGGAAAAGGAGTACATCAAGGCTGTATATTGTCAGCCTGCTTATTTAACTTATATGAAGAGTACATCATTAGAAACGCTGGGCTGGAAGAAGCACAAGCTGGAATCAAGGTTGCTGAGAGAAATATTAATAACCTCAGATATGCAGATGACACTACCCTTAGGGCAGAAAGTGAAAAAGAACTAAAGAGCCTCTTGATAAAAGTGAAAGAGGAGAGTGAAAAAGTTGGCTTAAAGCTCAACATTCAGAAAAGTAAGATCATGGCATCCAGTCCCATCACTTCATGGCAAATAGATGGGAAAACAGTGGAAACAGTAGCTGATTTTATTTTTCTGGGCTCCAGAATCACTGCAGATGGTGACTGCAACCATGAAATTAAAAGATGCTTACTCCTTGGAAGGAAAGTTATGACCAATCTAGATAGCATATGAAAAAGCAGAGACATGACTTTGTCAACAAAGGTCCATCTAGTCAAGGCTATGGTTTTTCCAGTAGTCATGTATGGACGTGAGAGTTGGACTATAAAGAAAGCTGAGAGCAGAAGAATTGATGCTTTTGAACTGTGGAGTTGGAGAAGACTCTTTTGAGAGTCCCTTGGACTGCAAGGAGATCCAACCAGTCCATCCTAAAGGAGATCAGTCCTGGGTGTTCTGAAACTCCAATACTTTGGCAACCTGATGCAAAGAGCTGACTCATTTGAAAAGACCCTGATGTTGGGAAAGATTGAGGGCAGGAGGAGAAGGGGACAACAGACGATGAGATGGTTACATGGCATCACCGACTCAAAGGACATGAGTTTGGGTAAATTCCGGAAGTTGATGATGGCCAGGGAGGCCTGGCATGCTCCGATTCATGGGGTCTCAAAGAGTCGGACACAACTAAGTGACTGAACTGAAGTTAAATGTGGGGAAAAAACAACTTAAAGGATGCTGCAACTTATGACCAGAGACTAATTAATTAACAGAGTGCTTTTTCCCAAACTGCCTATTTGACTCATTACTTGGTCATTTGAAATGACCATTCATTTTGAAATGAATTTAATATATTAATTTAGCAGCACTTTCTTAAATAAAAGACTTTAAAAGAAAATATCAGTGTTCATGACACACATGGTAAAACGTTCTTTATGATAGTATGTGAATGTGTATATTCCTATTATGGTGACACATAAAACGAATTTATTTTTATGAACTATCAATTGTTGATAGTTGTGGCAAACAAAGGGTTAATACTATGTATACTTGGATACTATGATTTCTAGTTGAATGAGTAAGTGGAAGAACTAATTTGAAAATTATGAAAATGAATATTTAATTATTTAAATGCCTTTTATAAAACAATTCATTATTATGTCTTCCAAGTTTCCCAAAGAGCAGGAGTATGACTTAACTGAAACTTTATGGTATGGGATACTGCCAACCTCATCTCACATTACTGAAATGCCTATGATCATCTAAAAGTATCAATACTAATAATCTCAAGAACCATTGTTTTAGGCCAACTATGACCATCTCAATTCTTACATCTGCCTAGCCACATTTTTAAAGAATATAATAGTAAATGGATTGGGAGAGAGGTCACTGGGCTGTTTCCAACAGACTGATTTCTCAATCAAAGCAGTCACAAAAGTAAATATATTAGTTCCTTATCCAGCTAAGGACACAACTATGGAAAATATGGAGTAAGGGGTGGGGGTGAAAAGGTGTAGAAGATATGGGCAAAACTATCTCAGATTAAGGCTGGTCAAAATAACAGAGGCCTTCATCATGGATTCACATCTTTACCCTAAGGAAAGAGCTTCTTGATGAAGGTGAAAGAGGAGATGAAAAAGCTGGCTTAAAACTCAACATTCAAAAAACTAAGATCATGGCATCTGGTTCCATCACTTTATGGCAAATAGAGATGGGGGGAACTGGAAGCAGTGACAGATTTTCTTTCCTTGGGCTACAAAATCACTGCAGACAGTGACTGCAACCATGAAATTAAAAGATGTTTGCTCCTTAGAAGGAACGCCATGACAAACCTAGGCAGCATATTAAAAAGAAGAGACATTACTTTGCCGATAAAGTACATACAGTCAACACTATGATTTTTCCAGTCATCATGTACAGATGTGAGAGTTGAACCATAAAGAAGGCTGAGGACCGAAGAATTGATGCTTTCAAACTGTGGTGCTGGAGAAGACTCCTGAGAGTTCCTCGGACTACAAGGAGATCAAATCTATCAATCCTAAAGGAAATCAACTCTGAATATTCACTGGAAGAACTGATGCTGCAGCTGAAGCTCCAATACTTTGGCCACCTGATGCAAAGAGCTAATTCACTGGAAAAGACCCTGATGCTGGGAAAGACGCAAAGCAAAAGAGAAGGGGGTCGGCAGAGGATGAGGTAGTTAGATAGCATCGGAGATTCAATGGCCATGAACCTGAGCAAAACCCAGGAGATAGTAAAGGACATGGGAGCCTGGCCTGCTGTAGTCCACAGGGTTGTAAAGAGTCAGACACAATTTAGTCACTGAACAATAAGATGAAGGGTGGGTTTCCCTGGTGGCTCAGTGGTAAAGAAATTGCCTGCCAAACAAGAGAGATGGGTTCGAACCCTGGGTCAGGAAGATCCCCTGGAGAAGGAAATGGCAATTCATTCCAGTATTCTTGCCTGGTAAAACACATGGACAGAGGAGCCTGGTGAGGTACAGTCCATGAAGTCGCAAAAACGTTAGATGTGATTTAGCAACTAAACAACTCTTTTGTTTATCCCTATGCTCGGTAACCACTAAAGACTAGAAACAGAACATTGAAAATAAGACATTGAAAAGGAAGAAGTCACATAATAACTCCCCTATTTGTTTAAACAAAGACATAATCAACTTCAGCGATTCCCAGGTGGCTCAGTGGTAAAGAATCTGTCTGCAATCCAGGAGATACAAGAGACATGGGTTCGATCCCTGGGTTGGGAAGATCCCCTGGAGAAGGAAATGGCAACCCACTCTAGTATTTTTGCCTGGAGAATTCCATGGACAGAGGAGCCCGTGGGCTACAGTCCAAGAGGTCACAAAAGAGTTGGATATAACTTAGTGATTAAACATTTCAGATTGAACAAGACTTCTGGTTTTACATTCTTGACCCAGTCAGGAAAATCCTACAAAAGGGACAACAGAATCAAATAGAACAAACCGTGAGAATGAAATTTATGAATTTTTATTAATCTAAGCTTATGATATTTTATAGTTACCTTGCTGTTCAGCACGTCTTAATGGGTTCTATCTTGAGACAGAGTGACTCAAAGATCTACTGTTGAGTAAATTCCCAACATTTAGTCACCCAATCCTGTCAAAGGTTCTGGTAAAATCATAAAAGAGATGGTGGTAAGGATACAAAACTTCCTGAACGTGAGTACTCGAGCCACGTTTGGTACTCACAAACTATACAAATAACCGGAAAGTAATGTTAAGGTAATTGATTTAGTAAATGCTTTTCACAGGCAACATGACATGAAATTAACATTTCTCACTAGTTAACATAGTTGGTTAATAAATATCTAGCATCCTCTACTATGTGTGAAAATTCCCAGCCTGAGACTCCCTAAAAATTATTGATCTGTTTTTAAAACTTCAGTTTTACATAGGAACAAGGGCAAGTGTGGATCTGATGATTAAAAACAGGCTCCTTCATCGATGGGTTTTATTTTAAAGCAGTGCTTCCACTTTCCTGTTCCACATTTCAACTCTATGAGACTGCACTCCTTCTGCACCAAGTACCACTACAGTCAACAGAGAACTTGAACTTAGGGACGGTGGGGTGCGTCCGCCCGTTTTGGTGGGATCCAAGTGAAGGCAACCAAACCCCCCAAACCAGGGACAGCCGAGGCTGTCCCTGCCCGGCCAAGGTCCAGAGAAGGGCAGGAGGTCGCCTAGCTGGGCGCGGCCGCCTCCCTCAGCAGCGAGCAGCGGGCCCGGCTGGGCGTGGGAGCTGGGACGCAGCGCCGCCGGGCAGAGGTGGGTGGGTCCTAAACCCGCGCAGCGACACAGACGCAGGCAGAGGGAGAGGGACGCGGCCCCAGCCCCGCTGTGGAGGGGAAAGGCCGGCGGCCACTTCGATACCTGACACAGGGCCAGCTCCTCCTTTACGCTGCTCAGCTCTTCCTCCAGCAGCTGCGTCCGGGTCACCATCGCCTCCTCTACCGAGATGCCCTCTAGCCGCATGGACCCCATGGGCGCGCTGAGGAGGGGAGCCTGAGCCGGAGCTGTCCCCGCTGGCCCTCGCTGGCCCTCTGACCCTTCGTCGCCCCGCCAGGGTAAATCGCTTTTGTCCACGACGCGCTCCCGCGCTGCGCCCTCAAGACCCGAGGTCTCGCTGCGCACTGCGTGTGCCACAGCTCCCCGCCCAACACGTGGGGACCAGGGCCCCAAGTGTCGCGCCGGGGGCGGAGGGAGCTGTGAGGGCGGCGACCGCGCCGCCATTGCCGCAGCTGCTAACGGGTCAAGTTCCCTCTAGGAAACTCCACCTCCTCTTCCCCATCCTGGCGAGCCCGAAGCCCCGAGCCGCGCATGCGCCAGCTTTTTCCCGCCTTGGCGCGCGGGGTCTCGCGCTCGCGGGTCCTGGCTGGCTTCCCACGGGCCGCGCGCCCGGCGCGAGCGTTCGTGGCGCACGCGTCCTGGGCCGCAGGAGTTAGTCCCGTCCGCCCTGCACCGCACCCTTGAGTGCCCTGGTCAGTATTCAACCGACCACCCCACGACTTCCCATCAATCTAAAACACTACCAGCCGCTACTTGGCGCCTAGCTTACACCCCACTTCTTAAAGCCTTTCTTGACAAGCTCCTAGCCCCAAATGATCCCTAACTGTGAATTCCTCCGCCTTCAAGACCCTTGCCAACTCGTTTGTCACGTTTCATTGACCGCCCTGGAGTGTTAGTTACAGGGCTAATCCCTCCAGCGCTCCTTGAGGATCAGGAATAAGTTTTACACTTAAAAAATTTTTTCTTCACACCCTTTAGCAAAACTGCTTTACGTACAGCTGACAACCAGCTGACTGATGTCTAGGAGATGTGGAAAGCCTTGTGCTGAGCTGGGACTATCGAGCAGGTTTCCCATTGGAATTATGATCCCTTGTGCGCCTTTGTCTTCTGTTTTGCAAGAGTCATGATTTCCTTTTTTTATGTCAACTTCTTTATGCAGTTGGCTGCGTGTCAGAGGGAGTGTGACCCGCATTCTCCGGAGTTTGAATCCTCGGACCAGTTTGAAATTAGTAATTTGGAGCGTGGTTAAAAAACGGCCAGCTTTCTTTATTGTTCATTCTTTTTTTCTTCCTTTTTTTCCCCTTCCTTCCTTCCTGCTTTCTTTCTTTATCAACTTTGAATAATAAATAACCTCCTCTTTTTCTGTCATTGAAACACGTCCTACTTGTAATGAGTTTCATAAGGAGATGCATGTTGTGCTAGCAGTCGGGTTCTACCAAAGGCTAGATCGCTGTCCTCTGCTGTAAAGATTGCAGAGCACGTGGAGAGCTGCAGTGGGATGGGGAGAACTGTGGAAATAGGGAGGTGACTGCTTTAACTGATGACTTCTTCGTTTAATCAGAATTACCACTCCGTGCCAGAATCTAGTCAGCACCTCAAAAGACACCCTCCCAATCAGAATTCTGCTGAGGCAGGATGATTGGACTTCCTTCCCACTGAAGGTGAGTACTTAACAAAATTTATAAAAGGATTGCATTAGAAAAAGTATATATAATCCTGTCTTAAAACCAGTTACTGGGACTTCCCTGATGGTCTAGTGATTTTGAATCTGCCTACCAATGCAGAGGACAGGTTGGATCCCCGGTCCAATAAGATCCCTCCTGCTCTGGGGCAACTAAGCCCAGGAGCCACACCTACTGAAGCCAAGGTGCCTATAGCCTGAGCTTTGCAACAAGAGAAGCCACTGCAATGAGAAGCCGGAGCACGGCAACTAGAGAGTAGCCCCTGCTTGCAACAACTAGAGAAAAGCGTTTGTAGCAGTGAAGACCCAGCACAGCCAAAAATAAATAAATGAATCTTTCTTTTAAAAGAGGGGAATACAAAAGTTCTTTTTAAAATAGTAGTTACCATACTGAACATTTACTATATGCTGAGTCCAGTGATAACTACTTTTCATTTATATATACTCATTCAATTCTTACAACATGAGAGTAAAATAGGTATTATCCTCATTTTACTAGTAAGGAAATTGAAATTTGGGGAATTACGCTACCTTGCCTGAAGTCCCACATTTGGTATTAGAAAAGCTAGAATATGGTTCCACTTAACTCTAAAACCTGTCCCTTGGATCCCTACCTTCACACCATACCTGTCACTTCAAATACAGCATTAGTATGATAACACGAGACTTCACAGAGTTCAAGTCTGTAGGAATCCCAATCACATGATTCACATGTTTGACATGAAATCAATGTCAATGCACATTTTCATGTCTATTTGGTACTCACTCAGAAGGGCATTCCAGAGAAGGCAGTGGCACCCCACTCCAGTCCTCTTGCCTGGAAAATCCCATGGATGGAGAAGCCTGGTAGGCTGTAGTCAATGGGGTCACTAAGAATCCGACACGACTGAGCGACCTCCCTTTCACTTTTCACTTTCATGCATTGGAGAAGGAAATGGCAACCCACTCCAGTGTTCTTGCCTGGAGAATCCCAGGGATGGGGGAGCCTGGTGGGCTTCTGTCTATGGGGTCTCACAGAGTCGGACACGACTGAAGCGACTTAGCAGCAGCAGCAGCAGAAGGGCATTCGGAGAAGGCAATGGCAACCCACTCCAGTACTCTTGCCTGGAAACTCCCAGGGACAGAGGAGCCTGGTAGGCTGTCATCTGGGGGGTCTCACAGAGTCAGACATGACTAAAGCGACTTAGCAGCAGCAGAAGGGCATTATTTCATCTGAATACAGAAAAATTATTTTGAAAAGCAGTGAAGTCTCTTCCATTATATACAGTGGGTAAGTATACATGGTCCACTCAAAAGAAGGATATTTGAATCAATGACTAGACAATTTTTAAATTTTCTACTATAGTATAGTTGATTTACAATGTTGTGTTAGTTTCAGGTGTACAGCAAAGTGAATCACTTGTGTGTGTCTGTGCTCAGATATTCAGTCATATCCGACTCCTTGGGAGTCTATGGACTAGCCAACCAGGCTCCTCTGTGAAGAGCTACTATGAAAATTCATATACAGGTTATTATTTGAATACCTATTTTCAGTTTCTTTGTGTCCATACCTAAGAGTGAAACTGTTGGGCCATTTGGTAATTCTGTATTTAAGTTACTGTGGAACAATCTGTTTGCCACAGTGGCTGTAGCATTTACAATCCCACCAACAACGTATGAGAATTTGAAATTCTCTGCATCTTCAAAAACATTTTTCTTTTTTTTTTAATGATTATACTGATTATAATGATTTGCATTTCCCTAATGACTAATGACATCAATCATGTTTTCCTGTGTTTGTTAGACATTTATCTTCTTTGGAGAAAGGTCAATTCAAACCTTTTGTCCATTTATTAATTAGGTTGTCTTTTTGTTATTGAGTTGTTAATAGTACTTTGAAGTGAAGTAGCTCGTCGTGTCCGACTCTTTGCAACCCAGTGGATTGTAGCCTACCAGGCAAGAATACTGGAGTGGGTTGCCACTTCCTTCTCCAGGAGATCTTCCCGATCCACGGATCGAACCCTGGTCTCCCGTATTGCAGGCAGACACTTTAACCTCTGAGCCACCACCAGCAGACAATTTTCAAGAATTGAAACTTCCACATTTTCGGAGCATACATAGGGAGTTCTTTCTTCTATTAGTTATTTGCTAAAATGACAGAAACTTGTGAAACACTGAGTATTAACAGTTCTAATTCAGAAAGATAAGTTAAAGATCTGCAGTAATACATGAATAAAAATGTCCAAGACAATCAAGTGTTTCTCCTATGCAGTTTTCTGTTCAAATATTTAAAAGTGATGATATCTGGTCTTTAGAAATACATATTAAAATCTGCTGAGGATAAAGGATTTTAAACTATAGAAACACATAATTCTCACTATATCACCACTGTATGTGTGAAATATTGGGGAAGCAAGGAAAACGTGCAAATTAATGTGGTATTTGAATTGCACTTCTCACTTTAATTTTAAAAATTATATCTAATGTCTATTTAAAAAGAGAAAATGTAATAGCAATTTCTCAGCCTTTACAATTCTTGTTTTTTCAGAAAGAATGCCAAATTTTAAGACATGTTCATTTCTTCTTTACCAATTTGATATACTCTTTATTTAGTCAACAAATTTAAATTTAAAGCCACAATTAGGTATTGGTGATACATTAACTATCATAGATTTCTTTCATATCATTTTGAAATTTATCACAGTTTTTAGGGTCTTGTCATATCCTAGGGATCTAAATCAAAAATAGCCTGCTGTCACCCCTTCAGCATTAAAAGAGAATCCCACAAGCTAGGATGTGCCAATGTGACATTTGAATCAATAGCAGGCATATCATGTCAGGACCATGACATGATAAGACCAATTCCAATCCAGGAGTTAGAGTAAACCAAGAGAATTGTATTGTTCTTATAATTAATGCTGGCCCTTGTACCCACAGGTTCCACTGCAGATTCAACCAACATTGGATCAAAAATGTTCAGAAAGAAAAGAAATTCAAGTACTTCCCTGGTGGTCCAGTGGCCAAGAATCCACCTTGCAATGCACAGGACACTGGTTCAATCCCTGGTCCAGGAAGATTCCACAGCAACTAAGCCTGCACGCTGCAACTACTGAGCCCACACTCTAGAGCCTGTGAGGCAACTACTTCTGAGCCCTCGAGCAGCAGTTACTGAGGCCTGCGTGGCTAGAGCCTGTGCGCTGCAACCAAAGACGCCCCCACAGTGAGAAGCCCCTGCTCTCTCAACTAGAGGCAGCCCAAGTGCACCATCAGAGACCAAGCGCAGCCCAAAATAAGTTTTTTGAATTTTTAAAAAATTCAAGAAAGTTCCAAAGATCAAAACTTGAATTTGCCACACACCAGCAACAATTTATACAGCATCTACATTGTATTGGGCATTACAAGTATTCTAGAGATGATTAAAAGTATATAGGAGTATATATATAGATTACATGCAAGTACAACTTCATAGAATACAAGGGACTTGAGTATCAGCAGATTTTGGTATCGAGGGGGATCCTAGAACCAATACCCCTAGGATACTGAGGGAAGACTATACTACAATTTTATCTGAGTGATACCTGGCACCTATTGATCAGTCCTGAGACTGCTCTAAGTCAAGATCATAGGTATCCAAGGATGGCATCATCAGTTCCAGTTGTCCCATTTAATTTTCACACAATTCCAAAAGAATGAGCTAGCAGTATTAGAAAAACAGAATTTAATTTTCCATTTTCATCTTAAATGATGATACAACAGTCCAAAACTGTTTAAATAACTGTCTTTTTTCCCTAATAATAGGCTTTTCTAAAACTATTTCCATTAAGTCCAACTCTCAGTGTGGGTGTTGTCCTAAAGAAAAACAAAAAGCCATGTCCTATTGTTTTGAGTAACTTTTATCAGCTTACTTACCTCACTAAGTTTAGAATACAACCCCAAATTCCCTGAGAATCTCAGCCAATTTAATACACAAGGTTGCATAGTTTAGGATCTTTAACATGACTGGAATGAGACAACACTGATTTTTTTTTGAGCTTTCTCACCTATATTTCAGTTTCTCCTCCCTAACACACAGCATGATAGATCCATGATCCTTAGTATTTTCTGTATATTTTCTTTACTCTCAAGACAATATTGCAAAAGTACTCCAACTCTCCCACCTATTTTGTTTCTCTGGCTTCACCTCAAACATGAAGGTCTTCTTCTTCCATTGCCAGTGATCTGGTTTAATATCTCTGTTTTGATGATGCTTATCTATTGCCTATAACAGTGTTCATACATTATCATAGCATATAGCCATACATGCACACCCTAACACACATAGAGTGTCATTTTGCCTTTTGCGATACTGTGATTTATGATAAGAAATACTTATTTGGTCTCTGTCCCCATCCCCATTTCTGGCACCAAGCACCTAAAACCCTTGCAGTTTCTTCAATGAGAGCTTAAAGGTGTCTTTTTAGGTTAAGGAATTGACTTTTGGAAAGCACCTAAGGATGGGGCCTGACTGCTGTGGGGAACCAACCAATCCTGTGATTAGAGGGTTGGAATTTCCAGGTTCTGATTCCCTTTCTGCTTGGCAAGGGGATCAGAGTCCCAGTAGGAAGGTGATGGAAACTCACATAAAGTACTTTGGGAACAGGTAAAACACAAACTGATTACAAATGTAACTGGAGGATCCAGAGAAAGCACAAAGGATAGTGCAGTGCTTCAAGGCTTATTAAAGGGTGGGAGATGTTATCACCCTAAACTCAAAAGAGTGAGGGGAATGAGCAGCCCTTGGTACGAGGAGACAAAAGGGCTGTGTCCAGAGAGCTGGCTGGTGAAAAGACTCAAACCAAAAAATTGGAAGCCAGGGGAACAAATACCTCACTCTCTTCCCCCAGGCCCATCTCCTCCCATGCTCTCCACTGGCTGAATCCAACCAGTTCTTATAGGGCAACCCACCAGGATACAGAACACAGTGGAAATATATATATATATATATATATCAAGAGACAATCTGAAGGGGCAAACAAAGTATCCAGCTCAAGAAGCCAATGTAGTTTAAGAAGCAACAACTGGGTCACAGTATAAATAGCATCCTGTTACTAGCAAATAAAAGTAACAACTTTTACATGGTTCACATGGCAGCTGTTTGGACTTTAACCTACAAGTCCATAGGAGAAAAAGGGAAGTCATATGTTATAAAGAAGAGGGAACGGAATCTAAAAATGGGTTAGATAAAGAATATAGAGCTTGTGAACAGAAAAGCACCAAAGGGAATGCATCTATTTTCTTTATTGCGTTCACATTCTGCATTAAAACTTGGTTTCCAGGGCTTCCCCTAGTGATCCAGTGCTTAATCTGCTTGCCAACAGAGGACACGGATTTAATCCCTGGTCAGGGAAGAAGAGACATGAGGAGCAACTAAGCCCGTGTGCCACATCTCCTGAGCCTGTGCTCCAGAGCCTGAGGGCCACAGCTACTGAGCCCATTTGCTACAACTACTGAAGCCCCCACACCCTAGAGCCCGTGCTCCACGACAGCAGAAGCCGCTGCAGTGAGAAGCCCACACGTGGCAACAGAGAGTAGCCCCCACTTGCTGCAACCGGAGGGAGCCCTTACATAGCAACAAAGACCCAGCACAGCTAAAATAAATAAGTAAACAGCTTAAAAAAAAAAAAAACTCAGTTTCCAGAAGTTCTAGGCCACTTTATCTAATTTGAGATGTGTATGTGTGTGTATACACATGTATACACAGGAAGAATCTCCCAAGCTAATATTATTCAGTTTTCATTCTGCATCTATTTTATATTTTGTATCTCATAATTTTATTATTCTCACATTTAATACACTTGGTTTATAACTCTAAACAGATTGTAAGGTCCTAGCAGGCAGAAAACCCTCTTATTTTGTAGCTCTCATGAAGCCTATTACAATGACCTTACAAAAGAAGCTCTCAAGGAATGTCTCTCAACTATCTCCCTATTGGCCAAAGAAAAGTCTTGCCTGCAGCAATTACCAGACATTCCTGATGGTTGTTAATTACATCTCACATTAGTGGGACATTGCTTTGAACAGGAAATATTTTTACAGATGCATGTGTGCTCAGTTGTTCAGTCGTGTCCAACTCTTTGCAACCCCTTGGACTGCAGCCCCCCAGGCTCCTCTGTCCATGGGATTTCTCAGGCAAGAATATTGGAGTGGGTTTCATTTCCTCCTCCAGGGGAACTTCCGGAACCAGGGATCGAACCACATCTTATTGCAGATAGATTCTTTACCACTGAAACACTTGGGGAAGCCCGATTTTTATGGGTAACTTTTATCAAAGTTAAAATCTAATATAAATATATCGCATGTATGCTAACTACTACTTGGGAAAAAAATGAAACTGTTAAATTAATGAAAATAGTTCCTTTTGCCAGTAACATTTTTTTTCCTATATGATGCTTTTTGATATAGCAAAATTCTATGGGATAATAGGAAGAAAGAAAGAAAATGAAATCAATTTGCGAACCCCTTGCCAGACACTGTTCATTTATCCCTTAATTGTTTTTCAACAAATACTGAACACTGCTCGGGATATAGCAGTGAACAGTCACAATCCTGGCTTTTACGGAGCTTATGTTCTAGTAGGGGAAAACACATCATAAACAAGGAAATATACTTGTTAATTAGTGCAGTTATATAGACAGAAATAAAGCAGAGGAAGGAAAGAGTGAGTGAAAGCAGTGGTTAAGCCCTGTTTTAGGCAGTGTGATCAGGGAAAGTATATCCAAGAGGAACGTTTAAATAAATGATAGTTACTTCAACGAGTGGGAAGCATACCATGCACATATTTGGGAGGCTATCAGACAACAGGGGAAATCAAAGTATGAATAAAAAGCAAAAGCTTATAAGCGAAATCTAAATACTGCAGTGTTTCATAGGTTGATACATCCACATAAACTATTTCCCAGGAAATGTCTGTTTTCATGGAGCCCCAAAGGAGCCCATTCCAAGTGGATAAAAGTATCCACGTGACTAGAGATCAAGCTTTGTGATCCACAAGCAAACTCCAGTTTGAAGTGGGTTGGTAAGAGCCACAAGGATTTTCTATCTCTGGTTTCCCAGAAACATTTCTTACAGAAATCTTTTGGAAAGGAATCACACTAAAGGATGTTAATGGATTAACAAAGGAGCTGAGAAGGAGTTTAAAGAAAAGGGAATGATAGTTACTCTGTGTTTTTCCCATGCTGGCTGCAGATCAGAATCAAAGGATCTCTTTAAATAATACCTGGGTCTCATCTCCAGAGATTCTGATTTAACAGGTGTGGTGTGGGACTGAGGTGTTGTTAATTTTTTTTCCAAGTTCCCCAACTGAGTTTGCGGAGAAGGAAATGGTAGCCCACTACAGTATTCTTGCCTGGAAAATTTCGTGAACAGAGGAGCCTGGCACGCTACAGCCCATGGAGTCGCACAGAGTCAGACACGACTGAGGGGACTTAACGTGCAAGTGAGTCTGACATGCAGTCAACTGAGAAGCAATCTTGTTAAAATACATGAGTTAAGCTTTTAAAAATTAAAAAACAAAAACATGCCAGGCATTGCTTCTGGAATGCAAAAGATATCTTTGTGATTTTACAGTTAGTGAATCGAATTATATACAGAGTACCTATTATGTGCTAAAAGCTTAGCACTGGAGGTGCAGATGCGAAAGGGTAAACCAGTCCCTATCTTCAGGGAACTAAAAATGGCAAAAGGCGATGTAAACAACTTAAAAAGAGAGGGAGTGTGTGATACCCGCTGGACAGGAGAGTACGATGAGATAGAGACTATCTGGATAGACTACTTTTGTTAGGTGATGAGAAAAGCCCTCTCTGGAGAGAGATAATTTAAGCTGAAATCTGAAAGATGAGAAACCATCTAAAAAGCTTGGCATGTGAATAGCAAACACAAAAGCCCTGAGGAACAAAGTTTCTTGGTATGCTCTTAAAACAGAAAGGAGGCAACTATGATAGGAGTTAGAGTGAAAGAAAACGTGGTGTAAGATGAAGGAAGGAATCTGGATTTTGCTCTAAGACTACAGGAAACTCCAGAAGGATTTTAAGCAGAGGAGAGATATGATTTCTCTACATTAATAAAAGGCCACTCCACTGTGGGAAGAATGGATTGTGGGGTTAGGAAAAGGGCACTAGAGGCAGGAAAACCAGTTCAAGCAAGAGATGATGCTGGCTCGCACCAGGATATTTGAAGGGATGAAACGGATGTGGTGATCTCCCGGAAAGCAAAGCCCATACATCTATCATGGTTAAATTTGTAAAACAAGTGATTGTTTTCTTGCTATACATACTTCATGCTTTGCTAGAAATAGCAATTATTCTACTAACTTTACCTAGAAAATGAAGACCACAAAACTGTTTGACCATCTGTTCTCCCTCCTTTAATGAAACAACATATTTGAGGGTGATTTCGGCTAACTCTCTCTGCTGCTGCTGCTAACTCACTTCAGTCGTCTTCGTGCGACCCCATAGATGGCAGCCCACCAGGCTCCTCTGTCCACGGGATTCTCCAGGCAAGAATACTGGAGTGGGTTGCCATTTCCTTCTCCTAACAACAGCTAACTGTTAGTCTTTCCACTTGTCTCAAAGTTTCCATCACCTTATACAGATCATTACGATCAGACAATGCTTCAACTGTATCATAAAAAGGTGCTAACATAGCCAAAAGTTTTTCCACTTTTAGATTTCTGGGACGGTGTTTTGGGAAAAGATGCAGTTAGGTGAGTGTAGCTATGTGAGAGCAAAAGGATGTGGGAGAGAGGTTGATGGAGTGTTATTGGTCTTTTGAGGAAGCTGGTTTATGATATTCAAAGATCACTCGTTGTGTTGTTGATTTCTTAGGGAATAATCAACGTTAACTTTCTATTATTATGGCCCTTTAGCTATAAAAATTAAGTAAATTTCATGCAAAGAATTTCCCTATTTAGATAGTAGGAAACTATTCACTGATGAAGATGAGAAAGACTTTCTAGTTTACTACTTCCAGTGAATCCCAAAATCACAGATAATTACTCCCAGCAGGCCCAACCACTATAATTATATTAGTGCCCTCTGCTGTACATGTGCAAAATTACAGAAAACTATGCAATATTTCAAAATTTGTCCGGACCAGACATTCTTGGTTTTAGTACTGTCCAGAAGCAAGGTTTAAATAGTATCTTTATTTCATTTCATCTGGACAACTTTTACATTTTAGGTGAAATTTTGTCTCCTGTAATTACCAGCTAGTCTAAACAGAATAATAGTGTGTAAGAGGCAGTCATAGACTGATTGTTATACTAGGGAAAATATTAATTAAATGTTTGTAACATGAGTGAAGTTATAATATGACAATTATTGAAAACTTAGCCTTTCTTTTATAATCATGTGCACTGATCACTTTCTCCGTGACTTTCCTTTTGTATATGCTCCTGAGTTAAAGTCAGAGTCAATTTTGAGACCCATAAACCTGTTTATTTGCTTATGACATTCAATAATTGTTTTATACGACACTAGTTTTGTGCCATTTGATTTGTTCCTATGCCCTAAATTAAAAATTTCGACTTCTGTCTGAGTTTTATTAACTGAAAATAGTATTAATAGGCTGAGGCCATACCAGTAAGTGGTCCTCTGTCAACCACTTTATCTTTTTGTTTATCTGTTCTTCGATGTCATAAAGTTGTAAGCATCATACTCACCTTTAAATAATCATTCTACATTTTTAGAGCAGCATACTCCATTCAGATTTACATGCTATATCTTGTGAATTTTCCCTCTATGAATGAGGAAATATTTTAAATAGCATAGTTTGAAATGGAAACAAAGATTTGTTTATACATGCTGATTTGGGTAATAATCTGTGAGTCTGGGAAATGAGTATTTTGAATTTATTTCATGGCACCTTATGCTGAATTTTCTTCCCTCTAAATCCATGAACTTAGTTCATATTTATAACTTTGTTTGGCACAGGTTTTGATAATGTGTAAATATATGTAATTACCCAAATATTTTTCATTACTTTTAAGAACTATATTTATGTTTCAGGTAAGTGAGTTTATCTTAGGAAGTAATTTTTTGTTACGTGTTACTTTTCCAAGGAAAAGTATGACATTTTTCAAAACTAGGAAAATATTTAGACATCATGTTAAATTAAAATGTACAAATAGAACAGTGGGCAAGAGATAAATAGTTTCAAGCATCAATAGACATAAATTAGATTGCCAAATTTGTGGGGGGAATTCAGTCCCTTTTCAGATATAGCTCAATGCAGGATGAGAGTAGAAAAGGGGAATAAGATGAAATGTTTAAGTGAATGGTATTGGAAAAAACTTTTATAATGCTCTGTTCTATTATCCAGTTAAGCACTTTTCCTCTGAATATCATTTTCTGTTTGGGATGCTTCAACCTAGAAACCTATATGCAGGTCAAGAAACAACAGTTAGAACTGGACATAGAACAACTAACTGGCTAAAAAATTGGGCTGTTGAATAGACATCTAATCTTAGAGGAAATTTTTTCAACTTTTCATCATTAAGCATGATGTTAGTGGTGGATTTCTCATGTACGGTCTTTATTATGTTGAAATACATTCACTCTGTGCTTAAGTTTGTCGAGAGTTTTTATCATGAAAGGATATTGAATGTTGTTGTTCAGTGCTTTTTCTGCATCTACTGAGATTATCATATGATTTTTTATTTTTCATTCTGTTAATGTGGTTTATCACATTATTAATGTATTTGTTGAATTATCCTGGCATGATTGAGATAAATCCCACTTCAGAGAGTACAGTCCTTTTAAAGTATTGTTGAATTCAGTTTGTTAATATTTTGTTGAAGACTTTCACACCTATGTTCATCAGAGATGTTGGTCTATAGCTTTCTTTTCTTGTAGTGTCTTTATCTGATTTGGGTGTCAGGGTAACGCTAGCTCTGTAAAATGCATTTGGAAGTGTTCCCTCCTCTTCAGTTTTTTGGAATAGTTTGAAAAAGATTATTATTTATTCTTTTTTAAATGTTTGGTAGAATTCACCAGCCAAACCATGTACATCTAGGCTTTTCTTTCTTGGGAAGTTTTTGGTTACTAATTCAATCTCTTTACCAGTTATAGATCTCCTTAGATTTTCTATTTCTTCATGATTTCAGTCTTGGTAGAGTGTATTTCTAGGAATTTACCCATATCTTCTAACTTATTCAACTTGTTCTCATATGAATGTTCATAATAGTCTCTAATATTAATACTATATATTTCTGTGGTATCTGAGTATCCTGATTGGATAACTGTAAATGACTTGTCTTTAAGCTCACAGACTTTTTCCATTTGCTGACCACATCTGCTGTTGAAGATCTGTTTCATTTTTCACTTCATTATTTGTATTCTTCATTTTTAGAATTTGCTTTTATTTTTATGATTTATAGCTCTCTGTTGAACCTCTCGTTTTATTCATGTAGTATTTTCCTGATTTCACTGAGTTATCTATTTATGTTCTCTTGTAGGTCACTGAGCATCCTTAAAACAGTTATTTTCAGTTGTTTGCCAGGAAATATGTAGATCTCCATTTCTCTGTAGTCTGAAACTGGAAAGCTATCATGTTCCTTTTGTGAAGTCATGTTTCCTTGATTTTATGTGTTCCTTGAGGTTTTGCATTGATGTCTTTGCATTTGAAACAGTAATCACTTCATCCAGTCTTGCAGACTGGCTTTGGGAGACATATATTTTCACCTTCACAAGGGCTTCCCTTGCGGCTCAGCTGGTAAAGAATCCACCTGCAATATGGAACTTAGGTTTGATCCCTGGGTTGGGAAGATTCCCTGGAGAAGGGAAAGGCTCCAGTATTCTGGCCTGGAGAATTCCATGGTACAGTCAATGGGGTTGCAAAGAGTCAGACATGACTGAGCAAATTTCACTTTCACTTTATCTTCACCTAGTTAAGAATTCTGAGGATTTTCTATGGATGTGTCTGGTTCACACTTGTAGTTCCCTCTTCATGAGGAGTTATTAAAATTATATGCTTTTTCTCAATCCCACAAAGTCAGCCTGAGTACTTTGAGGTTCCTGTTTGTTTTCTCTAGAGCAATACCCTAAAATGCTCAAGTTTGTGAGCTTGTTCTTGATCCCACCATTAGGTTGACTTTCTACACCTCCCTATTAGCTACCTGCAGAGGCTCACTCTTGCCATCTATACAGTCTGCTAGAATGGGGGGAGGAAGGAAAGATGTGAGTATGGATGAGAATCTCATAGTGGTGTGGGTACCTGTGGGCCAGTTGCAGAGGCCCACAGGTGAGGCTAGTGGCTAGTGGGTGAGCTTCCTAATAGAGTCTGTGATGTGGTTAGTAGGAAGAAACGAAAAGCCATTGGTAGTGTCCCTTTGATGAGTTCTGAGCCCTGGCTACTTTGCTCCCAGCCTTTCCCAGTCCCTCAATCTTGTAGATTTCGTCATCCATATGAATGAAGCAAGAAAGAACTAGATCTCCTGGACAGTGTCCTGCAGGGCTAGGGAAGTCTGGCTGTCACTCATACACTCTCACTTTTCCCCTGTGGCAGAAAATAGCAACTTGTTACTAACTCAAATGAGCCAACAAGTTATATTCACATAACAACCTATACATGGATGTTTACAGCATTATTATTCATAATTGCCCAAATCTGGAAGCAACCAAGATGTCCTTTAATACATAAATGGGTAAATTAGCTGTGATACATCTAGACTATGTGATGTGATTCAGTGCTAAAAACAAACAAGCTATCAAGTCACAAACAGACATGGAGAAACTTAAATGCGTATTAACTTAAAAAAAAGCCAATCTGGAAAGGCTATGTGCTGTTATGATTCCATCTATATGATATTTTGGGAAAGGCAATACCATGAGGACAGTAAAAAGAGTAGTGATTGCCAGGGGTTGGAGTAGGAAAGGATGAATAAGCAGGGCACAGAGGATTTTTACGGCCAGGTAACTATTCTGTATGAAACTCTAATGGTAAATTTTTCCTAACTCATAGAATATACAACACCAAGAGTGAAACATAATGTTTAAATATGGACTTTAGTGAATAGTATTGTATCAATATTAGCTCACCAATTGTAATAAATGTGCAAAACTAGTGTAAAATGTTAATAAGATGGGAAAGTGGAGGAGGAGTGGTATATATGGAAATTCACTGTACTCTCTGCTCCTTTTCTGTCAACCTAAAAACTTTTTTTAAGTCTATTAATTCTTTTTTTTTAATTTACTTATAGCCAAAAACTGGAAGCACCCAGATGTCCTTCAATGAGTGAATGGTTACATAAACTGTGATACATCTATAACATGGAATAATACTCAGCAACAAGAGGAAATAAGCTATTGACACATGCAACTTAAAAAAAAAATGTGAAAGTCAGTCATGTCCGACTCTTTGTGACCCTATGGACTATACAGTCCATGGAATTCTCCAGGCCAGATTACTGGAGTGGCTAGCCTTTCGCTTCTCCAGGGGGGTCTTCCCAACCAACCCAGGGATCGAACACTTGGATGAATCTAAAAGGAATTCTGCTGTGTGAGAAAAACCAACCTCAAAAAGTAATATACTTAGAGTGTCATTGAAACATACATTACCATATGTAAAACAGATATCTAGTTGGAAGCTGATGTATAACATAGGGAGCTCAATACAGGGCTCTGGGTGACAACATAGGGGTATGGGAGGGAGGTTCAAATAATAAGTAATATATTTTATTATTCTATTTATATAACATTCTAGAAATGAGAGGTTACCTGTGGTTAGGGATGGTGGGGGAACGGGGGTGGATGTGAGCCTAAAGGAATAATAATATGAGAGAACCCTAAGATGATGAAACAGTTCTGTATCTTGAAGGTGGTGGTTGCTATATCAAGATAAAGCAAGTGATAAAATTCGAACAGAACTAAGTACACACACACACAAGTTTATGCAGAACTGCTGACGTTTGAAAAAGATCAATAGATTGTATCAATGTGTTTCCTGATTGTGATCTTGTACTACAGCTGTACAAGATGTTAAAACTTTGAGAAGGGTATATGGGATCTCTCTGTATTATCTCTTACAACTGCATGTGAACCTACAGTTATTTCAACATTAAGATTCAAAAATATTCAGCACTCTATTCATCAATAAGCACAACTAAGGCAGTGAGAAGAGAACCACAAACTGGGAGAAGATATTTGCCTAACCGATAATGAATTAGTATACAGACTATATAAAGAGTGAATGAGAATTTTTCTAAGTTATCAATAGTCCAATAGAAACAATAGCACAGACATTTCGTAGAAGATGAAAAATAGCAAATAAACATATTAAAGTGTGCTATATCTCATGAGCAACTAGTGAAATATTAATTAAAATTATGATACAGGATATCACAACTTGATTACATACATTTGTATCTATTATACAAATATACATATTTACATATATATTATGACCATATCAAGTTGGCAGAGACTTGAAGCCTCGTAAACTCATGTAACAGTTAATGTAGTTAACTGTTAATGTAAATATTGGTAAAATGTTTAATGTAATGTAAAATGTGTAATGGTTAATGTAAATATTGGTAACTATTGGTAAAAATCATTGTAGAAAACCATTAGACAATACTTAGAAATTTTGATTCTGGTATATACAGGCTTCATAAACCAGTAATTCTACTCTTAGTTCTGTGTCTAGAAAAATTCTTGCCCATTTGTACAAAAAGACCTCTTTATATTTACTCTTTTCCCAATAGCAAAAATTGAAACCATCCACAGTCTTTCATCAGTAGAACTGATTGATAAATTATAGTATATTTATTCAATAGATATACTTCAGCAGTGAAAATGAATGAACCACAAGTATACACATCCACAGGATGATCTCTGCAGTATATTGAAAGCAACACAGACAAGTTACAGAACAAAACATATGATTCCAACTTATTTATAGGACAAATAGCTATGTAGGTGGAAAACTTAAAAGTAAAGGAATGGGAAATAGCAAATCATATAAATGCCGATGATGGTTACCTCTGAGAAAGGTTGGAGATCACAATTTGGAGGAGAATCAGGACAAATTAAAGATGTACTAATTCTTAAGGTGAGAGAAAAATGGATGCTTACTTTATCATTATTTTAGAAATCTACTTGTATATTACATGCCCTCATTTATTTGTGACACATTTCATAATAGAAAACTTTACAAATAAACTCACAAGATAAAGAGATGTTTAAGTCTGATGACCTGGATGAATAGACTCTAATGCCAGTAGTTGTCTTAGATCTGTATAGAAATCAAATGGAGTAAAGAGAACAAAGAACTTGAGGGAAAAAAACACTGCTCATAACTCAAGCTTTTGTTTCCCTAAGTGAGCATCTAACTTTACATCTGACTTAGATCCTTGTGTGGCAGAGCTTTATAATTCTTAAAAATCCTTGGATAAGGTCCACAGTATTTTCAAATTATGAATGTTTCAGGAGATTGTGCAGCCCAAAGAAGTTCAGTTTTATTGACGCAGCTGTATTTTTTAATTTTTATTATAATTTCCTTTTCAGTTTGAACTTCTGTGTCCATTTCTATAGCTATAATGAACAGAAAGTCAAAGCCGAGAAAAACTGATCATAGACATAATATCCTAAAGATAAAATTTCAGAGAATATATATTCTACAACTCACATCTTTACAGTGCTATAATAGACTAGTGAACGTTTCATCAGCAATAATATTCAAAACATTTTTATTCAGGATCTACCCTGAACTTAAACGAGGCCAGCAAGATTTTGCACCTTGTTCTCTTATCACTAGGTCTGTAAGAAATGAAAAAGTGTTGAGATTCTGAAAAGATTATTGAAACAAATAACCAGGAAAAATGATTGCCCTAATAGGACTGTGAGGTACTTTGGTGCTGGACAAGAGATGCTCCATTAGTGCTGACTAGAACAGCATAGCTTTGAGACTTGGATCACAGAACCCTCCCTCATTAAAAGAAGCCCATATGGCTCACAAACCTATCTAAGACCCCCAACTATGTGCTTCCTTCAGCCTCAGATCTTTAATCAACACAGATGCTGAGATTTTAGCCAAGGTGCTCGCCCTGCATCTGAATAAACTGTTCCTGCAATTAATTAACCCAGACCAAGCAGTTTTTGTGCTGGTCACAGATCCTCTGGCAACCAGAGGAACCCTCATCCATCATCTTGCACCACCAACTCTGCATTTATACCCCGTCCTTACACTGAGAAGACATCTGAGGAGAGAGTGAGCCCCTCTATGTTTCAAACATTAGTTAGTATGGGTGTAAGATGAGTTTTCTTCAATTCCACAAGATTCCACCTCCTCATATATGAAGTGAAGCTTGTCCATTGTTTCACAAAATAACCAAAAGTTTCTTTTTTTCTTGTGCAACACACCCAAAGATTTTTTCTAAGTTTACATATACCTTGTTATCAATAGAACTAAATATTCATATTGTTAACATCATGTAACCCAAACTAGCGTGTAATTCATTATTTAATCCACTTTCCACAATGTTTAGGTCTCTTTGATAACCATTTTAAATCTAACCCCAGTCAACAGTGTTGAATTTTAAAAGAAAACAGATTTCTGTGATTCTTCCTCAGGGCTTTATATTACCTCTCTAAACAAAGAATGAAATAGAGGCAGAAATGGACAATACATATATAATTCCAAAATACTTTAAAAACAATGAATATTTTTTTCTATTAACAAGTAAAGATTAAGGAAGAATTGGAAAATTGCATCAACATGGACAGCAGTGCAAGAAAACAGCATGCCCCGTCACTCAGTCCCCTGATTCTATTGTTGATGGAGTGTACATTTCATATTATCATGCAACTGACTCTTCTAAATCTCTTGCCCACCCCAACAGTACAATATCTAATAATTTCTATTCCCTGTCTTTTCCTAGTGTCTTTAAGATCAGTTCAGTTTAGTTTAGTCGCTCAGTCATGTCTGATTCTTTGTGACCCCATGGACTGCAGAATGCCAGGCTTCCCTGTCCATCACCAACTCCTGGAGCTTGCTCAAACTCATGTCGATCAAGTTGATGATAACATCCAACCATCTCCTCCTCTGTCGTCCCCTTCTTCTCCTGCCTTCAATCTTTCCTAGCATCAGGGTCTTTTCAAATGAGTCAGTTCTTCGCATCAGGTGGCCAAAGTATTGGAGCTTCAGCTTCAGCATCAGTCCTTCCAATGAATATTCAGGACTGATTTCCTTAGGATTGACTAGTTGGATCCCCTTGCTGTCCAAGGGACTCTCAAGAGTCTTCTCCAACACCACAGTTCAAAAGCATAAATTCTTCAGTGCTCAGATTTCTTTATAGTCCAACTCTCACATCCACACATGACTACTTGATAAACCACAGCTTTGACTAGATAGGCCTTTGTTGGCAAAGTAATGTCTCTGCTTTTTAATATGCTGTCTAGGTCGGTCATAGTTTTTCTTCCAAGGAGTAAGCATCTTTTAATTTCATAGCTGCAGTCACCATCTGCAGTCTTTCACACTTTCCAATTTTTCCCATCTATTTGCCATGAAGTGACCGGATCGGATGCCATGATCTTAGTTTTCTGAATGTTGAGTTATAAACCAAATATTTCACTCACTTCTTTCACTTTCCTCAAGAGGCTCTTTAGCTCTTCTTCACTTTCTACCATAAGAATGGTGTCATCTGCTTATCTGAGATTATTAATATTTCTCCCAGCAATCTTGATTCCACCTTGTGCTGCATCCAGCCCGGCATTTCGTGTGATGTACTCTGCATATAAGTTAAATAAGCAGGGTGACAATATGCAGGCTTGAAGTATTCCTTTGCCGATTTGGAATGAATCCATTGTTCCATGTCCAGTTCTAACTGTTGCTTCTTGACCTGTATGCAGATTTCTCAGGAGACAGGTAGGTGGTCTAGTATTCCCATCTGTTTAAGAATTTTCCACAATTTGTTTTGATCCACACAGTCAAAGGCTTTGGCGTACTCAATAAGGCAGAAGTAGATGTTTTCCTGGAACTCTCTTGCTTTTTCGATGATCCAGCAGATGTTGCCTATTTGATCTCTGGTTCATCTGCCTTTTCTAAATCCAGCTTGACAATCTGGAAATCCATGGTTCACGTATTGCTGAAGCCTGGCTTGGAGAATTTTGAGCATTACTTTTTTAGTGTGAGATGGATGCAACTGTGTGGTAGTTTGAACATCTTTGGTATTGCTCTTCTTTGGGCTTGGAATGAAAACTGACCTTTTCCAGTCCTGTGGTCACTGCTGAGTTTTCCTAATTTGCTGGCATATTGAGTGCAGCATTTTCACAGCATCATCTTTTATGATTTGAAATAGCTCAACTGGAATTCCATCACCTCCCCTAGCTTTGTTCATAGTGATGCTTCCTAAGACCCACTTGACTTCAGATTCCAGGATGTCTGGCTCTAGGTGAGTGATCACACCATCGCGGTTATCTGGGTCATCAAGATCTTTTTTTGTACAGTTCTTCTGTGTATTCTTGCCACCTCTTCTTAATATCTTCTGCTTCTGTTAGGTCCATACAATTTTTTTGCTTCTGTCCATACCATTTCTGTCCTTTATTGAGCCCATCTTTCAATGAAATGTTCCCTTGGTAGCTCTGATTTTCTTGAAGAGATCTCTAGTCTTTCCCATTCTATTGATTTCCTCTACTTTGCATTGTTCACTGAGGAAGGCTTTCTTATCCCTCCTTGCTATTCTTTGGAACTCTGCATTTCAATCTTTCCTTTTCTCCTTTGCCTTTCACTTCTCTTCTTTTCTCAGCTATTTGTAAGGCCTCATCAGAGAACCATTTTGCTTTTTTTGCATTTCTTTTTCTTGAAATGGTCTTGATCAATGCCTTCTCTACAGTGTCACCAACCTCTATCCATAGTTGTTTAGGCACTGTGTCTATCAGATCTAATCCTTTGACACTATTTGTCACTTCCACTATATAATCATAAGGGATTTGATTTAGGTCATACCTGAATGGTCTAGTGGTTTCCCTACTTTCTTCAATTACAGTCTGAGTTTTGCAATAAGGAGATTCTTTGATTCTTAAGTAATAAATAATTAAATAATAAGATATAATTTTTAAAATATTTCAATATATATTATATTTTAATATAATCGTAAGGGATTTGATTTAGGTCATACCTGAATGGTCTAGTAGTTTTCCCTACTTTCTTCACTTTAAGTCTAAATTTGGCAAGAAGGAGTTCATGATCTGAGCCACAGTCAGCTCCTGGTCTTGTTTTTGTTGACTGTATAGAGCTTCTCCATCTTTGGCTGCAAAGAATATAATCAATCTGATTTCGGTGTTGACTATCTGGTGATGTCCATGTGTAGAGTCTTCTCTTGTGTTGTTGGAAGAGGGTGTTTGCTATGACCGGTGCATTCTCTTGGCAAAACTCTGCTAGCCTTTGCCCTGCTTCATTCTGTACTCCAAGGCCAAATTTGCCCTGTTACTCCAGGTGTTTCTTGACTTCCTACTTTGCATTCCAGTCCCCTGTAATGAAAAGGCGGAGAAGGCAATGGCACCCCACTCCAATACTCTTGCCTGGAAACTCCCATGGACGGAGGAGCCTGGTGGGCTGCAGTCCATGGGGTCGCTGAGAGTTGGACACAACTCAGTGAATTCACTTTCACTTTTCACTTTCATGCACTGGAGAAGGAAATGGCAACCCACTCCAGTGTTCTTGCCTGGAGAATCCCAGGGACGGCGGAGCCTGGTGGGCTGCCGTCTATGGGGTTGCACAGAGTCGGACACGACTGAAGCAACTTAGCAGCAGTAGCAACATAATGAAAAGGACATCTTTTTTGGGTGTTAGTTCTAAAAGGTCTTGTAGGTCTTCATAGAACTGTTCAACTTCAGCTTCTTCAGCATTACTAGTCGGGGCATAGACTTGGATTACCTTGATATTGAATGGTTTGCCTTGGAAATGAATAAAGTTCCTTCTGTCATTTTTGAGATTGCATCCAAGTACTGCATTTTGGACTCTTTTGTTGACCATGATGGCTACTCCATATCTTCTAAGGGATTCCTGCCCACAGTAGTAGATATAATGGTCATCTGAGTTAAATTCACCCATTCCAGTCCATTTTAGTTTGCTGATTCCTAGAATGTCAACGTTCACTCTTGCCATCTCCTGTTTGACCACTTCCAATTTGCCTTGATTCATGTACCTAACATTCCAGGTTCCTATGCAATATTGCTCTTTACAGCATCGGACCTGAGAAATAGATTTAAGGGACTAGATCTGATAGACAGAGTGCCTGATGAACTATGGGCAGAGGTTTGTGACATTCTACAGGAGACAGGGATCGAGATCATTCCCATGGAAAACAAATGCAAAAAAGCAACATGGCTGTCTGAGGAGGCCTTACAAATAGCTGTGAAAAGAAGTGAAAAGCAAAGGAGAAAAGGAAAGATATAAGCATCTAAATGCAGAATTCCAAAGAATAGCAAGGAGAGGTAAGAAAGCCTTCCTCAGTGATCAGTGCAAAGAAATAGAGGAAAAGAACAGAATGGGAAAGACTAGAGATCTCTTCAAGAAAATTAGAGATACCAAGGGAACATTTCATTGAAAGATGGGCTCAATAAAGGACAGAAATGGTATGGACCTAACAGAAGCAGAAGATATTAAGAAGAGGTGGCAAAAATATACAGAAGAACTGTACAAAAATGATCTTCATGACTAAGATAAGCACAATGGTGTGGTCACTCACCTAGAGCCAGACATCCTGGAATGTGAAGTCAAGTGGGCCTTAGAAAGCATCGCTATGAACAAAGCTAGTGGAGGTGATGGAATTCCAGTTGAGCTATTTCAAATCCTGAAAGATGATGCTGTGAAAGTGCTGCACTCAATATGCCAGCAAATTTGGAAAACTCAGCAGTGGCCACAGGAGTGGAAAAGGTCAGTTTTCATTCCAATCCCAAAGAAAGGCAATGCCAAAGAATGCTCAAACTACCGGACAATTGCACTCATCTCACACACTAGAAAAATAATGCTCAAAATTCTCTAAGCCAGGCTTCAGCAATACGTGAACCGTGTACTTGCAGATATTCAAGCTGGTTTTAGAAAAGGCAGAGGAACCAAAGATCAAATTGCCAACATCCACTGGATCATTGAAAAAGCAAGAGAGTTCCAGAAAAACATCTTTTCCTGCTTTATTGATTAAGCCAAAGCCTTTGACTGTGTGGATCACAATAACCTGGAAAATTCTTCAAGAGATGGGAATACCAGACCATCTGACCTGCCTCCTGAGAAACCTATATGCAGGTCAGGAAGCAACAGTTAGAACTGGACATGGAGCAACAGACTGGTTCCAAATAGGAAAAGGAATACTTTAAGGCTGTATATTGTCACCCTGCTTATTTAACTTCTATGCTGAGTACATCATGAGAAATGCTGAGCTGAATGAAGCACAAGCTGGAATCAAGGTTGCTGGGAGAAATAACAATAACTTCAGATATGCAGATGACACCACCCTTATGGCAGAAAGTGAAGAGGAACTAAAAAATCTCTTGATAAAAGTGAAAGAAGAGATTGAACATGTTGGCTTAAAGCTCAACATTCAGAAAATGAAGATCATGGCATCTGGTTCCATCATCATGGAAAATAGATGGGGAAACATTGGAAACAGTGTCAGACTTTATTTTTCTGGGCTCCAAAATCACTGCAGATGGTGACTGCAGCCATGAAATTAAGAGATGCTTACTCCTTGGAAGGAAAGTTATGACCAACCTAGATAACAAATTAAAAAGCAGAGACATTACTTTGCCAACAAAGGTCTGTCTAGTCAAGGCTATGGTTTTTCCTGTGGTCATGTAGGGATGTGAGAGTTGCACCGTGAAGAAAGCTAAGCACCTAAGAATTGATGCTTTTGAACTGTGGTGTTGGAAAAGACTCTTGAGAGTCCCTTGGACTGCAAGGAGATCCAACCAGTCCATCCTAAGGGAGATCAGTCCTGGGTGTTTTTTTTGTTTTGTTTTGTTTTTAAGTTTTTTACTTTTTTAATTTTAAAATCTTTAATTCTTACATGTGTTCCCAAACATGAACCCCCCTCCCACCTCCCTCCCCATAACATCTCTGTGGGAAGGAATGATGTTGAAGCTGAAACTCCAATACTTTGGCCATCTCATGTGAAGAGTTGACTCATTGGAAAAGACCCTGATGCTGGGAGGGATTGGGAACAGGAGGAGAAGGGAACGACAGAGGATGAGATGGCTGGATGGCATCACCAACTCGATGGACATGAGTTTGGGTATACTCTGGGAGTTGGTGATGGGCAGGGAGACCTGGTATGCTGTGATTCATGGGGTA
Source organism: Budorcas taxicolor (assembly GCF_023091745.1). Classification (NCBI taxonomy): domain Eukaryota; kingdom Metazoa; phylum Chordata; class Mammalia; order Artiodactyla; family Bovidae; genus Budorcas; species Budorcas taxicolor. Next base: position 30,466,738 of record NC_068917.1, read on the forward strand.
GCAAAGAGTCAGACATGACTGAGCGACTGAACTGAACTGAATATTTTAATATAAATAAAATATAATATTTATTTAAATAAATAAATGATTAATAAGATTCTTTAAATATCTTCATGAGTATTTATCTGAGAGAAGTTGTTTTTACATTTGCTTGTAAGCTTATTCATCTTTTGACTAAATTATTTTTCATAGAAAGATATCCTTAAATTGATACTGAAAATAAAATTAGAAACCAGATTCTCTAGGCACATGTTTGATGGGGGGAAAAGATTTTTATCAAACTTACCAATTCCAAATAATTATGGATCTTTGAATCATACCTTGTGATGGGCAACTGTCACAGGAGATTTTCCTTGAAAGTATGAATGTTTAAACTTCATAAATTGTTGAAAACGGAAATGAGTTAATTTTAAAAGTTTCTTAAAAGAAATTTTTTTATATTAGAGTAATGAGAAGCTTTGGAAAGGGTGGTGATGGTTGCACAATTGTGTGAATGTAATTAATGCCACTGAATAATACACATAAAAAATGGGTAAAATAGCAAATTTTATGTTATGTATATATATTTTCAGAGAAGGCGATGGCACCCCACTCCAGTACTCTTGCCTGGAAAATCCCATGGATGGAGGAGCCTGGTGGGCTGCAGTCCATGGGGTCACAAAGAGTTGGACATGACTGAAGTGACTTAGCAGCAGCAGCAGCAGCATATATATTTTACCACTATAAAGCATGTAAGAAGTAAAGATTTTAAAATTAAAAAAAAAAGAAAAAAAATTAAAAGAAAATGTGGTTCAATTTTTTAAAAAAATGGAAGAAGCAGAGATTGTTCAGTTTTATGCTAGGGATATACCCATGAGAAATTATTGTGCAAGCCTTATAATCCTATCTTTACAAAGTCTTATTTTGAGAATTTTACTTAAATATTTATCTCAATTTCTACTTGGAATTGGCTATATTTTCCACACCCACAGAAGGCTTATTGAAGAAAAATGAAAGGCCGTATCAAGAAGAGTAAGACAAGAAAATAACATATTAAAAAAGAGTATTTTACCAAAGTTAATGGTATGTTTTGGAAAACATGTTATTTGTTTATCTCAAAACCATATAAAGCTGCACAGAATGGTTACTGAAATACAAGGATAGTGGAATGCAGGCTTAATGATACAGTATTTTCAAGTTATTTGATGGAAATTTTCTTCATATATTCATCGGTAACTCTTAGCTACACTACTTGTGCCAAGCACTGGTCTAAACAAAGATTATGGTACTTGTCCTACACATTACATTCTGGAAAGGAAGAGAAAGAGAGTATGTGGTCAGCAGGATATTGGCTCCAGTATCTTTGCCTACTTGTATTATGTCTATGAATATATTACCTTACATTGCAGAAGGAAACCAAGGTTGGAATTGAGGTTGCTAATCCACTGACCTTAAAACAGGGAGGTTATCCTGTACCCAGGTGCAATCACATTGGCCCTTTAAGTGGAAGCAGAAGGCGGAAGCAGGAGTCAGAGAGATGGAGCAGGAGAACTTGCAGCAGGAGAGGGACTGCCATTGCTGATTTCAAATGTGGACAAGGAGAGGTGACAAAGAATGCTGGTATTTCTAGAAGTTAGGAACAGCCCTCACCTGAGTGGGAGCAAACTAAAAGAGGAAGGCAGTCTTATCACCACATGGAAGTGAATTCTGCCAGCAACCCAAATGAGCAAGAAAGCAGACTCTCTCTCCTAGAGGGCCTGCAGAAAGGAATACAAACCCTTCTGACACTGGACTTTAGCCTGGTGAGACCTGTACCAAACTTGTGACCTATAGAGGTTTACTATAGCCTGGGCTAGAACTTGGTTTGGTATTTTCTTACACAACTGCATAGGAGGCTAGTAAATGGTAGTCTGTGTGCTTAGGAGAAACATTAAATGAGTTTGCTAAAGAGCTAGCCAGTCTCTGAAGCATGACTTAATACAAGAAGCAAACAAGTATATGAACAGATAATTTGCCCAAAATGAAATAAATCCAATAATTTTAAGGCATTTGACAGCACCACAAATCAAAAGTACAGCTTTTTTTTTTTTAAGTTACAACTTCTCACTTACCAAACTGACAAAGATCTTTTTTATTTGGTAGTATCTGTTATTGGGCTAGATCAGGGAAAACAGAATTCATGTATGGCTGGAAGAAAGGGCAATTTGGCGTGTATGTCAGAGCTTTTCTTTCTTCTTTTTATTGAAGTGTAGTTGATTTACGATGTTGTGTTAGTTTCCGGTTTACAGCAAAGTGATTCAGTGATACATATATACATATTCTTTGTGGTATTTTTCCATTATGGCTTATTACAGAATACTGAATATTCCTGGGCTATACAGTAGGACCTTGTTGTTTATCTATTTATATATAGTAGTTTGTATCTGCTAAATTCAAACTCCCAATTCATTTCTCCTTCATTCCCTTTCCTTTTTGGTAACTATTAGTTTGTTTTCCATGCCTGGGAGTCTGTTTCTATCTTATAATTAAGCTCATTTTTGTTGTCAGAGTTTTCAAAATGCACATCTGAGATCTAGCAATATGATATCTAGGAATTATCCTAAGGAAAATATTAAATATCTTTAAATTTTCACTCTAGCAACACTTAAAATGGGGAGTGTGAGTAGACAAATATATATTTGAATGTATTTTAATGACTGGATTTTTTTACAACTTCCAAGTATTCTTTGTGTAATGATTCTTTGTGTAATACATTTTAATGTATATATAGTTTTATCTAGGAATTAACTTTTAGGAATATAACCAAGGAAATACTTAAACAAGTAGGCAATATATGTTTAACTCATTTGCTCTTCACAACAATCCAAGGTTAGTGTTAACATTCTCTTCATTTTTCCAGTTTGAAGAAACAAGCAAGACTGATTAAGTGATTTCCCCAACATCGTATGGTTTATAAGGTTCATGCTTTGAAACACTAATCTCTTCTCCAAAGAAAAGGTTTGTAAAAGAGAGGAAGAGCAGGAAGAAGATATCCTCCTTTTCTCAAGACTAAATTATATTCCATTGTGTATACGCCCCACACCCTTTGGATCCATTCATCCACTGATGGGTATTTGAGTTGTCTCCTCATCTTGTCTATTGTAAACAGTGCTGTGATAACCATGGAGTGCAAATTTGTTTTCACTTATTTGGGGTACATGCACAGAAGTAGAATTGCCGGATTATATGATACATATATTTTTAGTTTTTTGAGGAAACTCCATCTTGTTTTTCCACAGTGATTGAACCAATTTATATTCCCACCAACAATGCCTAAGTGTTCCGTTTTCACCGCACGCTCACCGTCACCTGCTGTCTCTCATCCTGATGACAGCCATTCTAACAGGCACAGATGGATTTGCTTTCCCTGATGGCTAGAGATGTCTCTCATGTGCCTGTTGACCATTTTGATAACCCCTTTGGAAAACTGTTCTTCTGCCTGTTTTAGATTGTTTAAACTTACACAATGTTACAAGTCAAATTTATTCAATTTTTTAATAGTGGGAGGAAGAATCAGAAAAGAGGAAACAACAAATTGATAAGACTCCCAGGGGCAAGGTTTGGCAAAACAAACAAGGTCAGGGAGAATCTGAAAATGGTGAGAATCACCAGAGATGCATGCTTCTTTTAAAAAATTTGCCTGGATATATGGAATAGGAAATGGTAACCCACTCCAGTATTCTTAGCTGGAAAATCCCCTGGAAAGAGGAGGCTGGCAGGCTCCTACAGGGCTACAGTGCATGGGGTCATAAAGAGTAGGGACACAACTTAGCGACTAAACAACAACCAATGTAAAACTCAACCCACCCTGTTCACCCACCATCCTGGTTTCCCCTCTCCATGCCTTCTTATCTTCAGTTAACATTCCCAGGGTTCAGCCTGGCGAGAGTTGGAAGTCAGACATAACTTTTGGAAGCAGGGTGGTCTCCCTGAGCCTCTGCAGAAAAAAGGCTGGAGGTGGCTGTTGCTCCATCCAGACCCTGCCCTTTCTCCTGGTTAGAAAATAAGTCCCTGGTGTCTACTAGGAAAGCAGCGCAGAGGTTTGGAGTAGGGCAAGTTGGGGCCTGCCTGGACTGGCCATTCCAGCCGCCCAGACCCTGCATCACCCGGGGCAGGGAGGTCCCAGCAGTGCTGCCATCTGCCCTCACTCGTATATCCAGAGGCAGGGGTTTATATAATTTCCAAATGCCTCCCTTCCCCCTTGGGAGTGCATGGGCGGCAGTACACTGCAGAGGGTAGCCTCTCACTCCATGCCATTCCCCCAAAGCTTGTTGGGAGAAGGGTAGCTGGCTGGACCAAACTAGTTTCCCAGATGACTGTGAAGTAGTGCATTTACCAAAAAAAAAAAAAAAAAAAAATCAGCTGCCACAAAAAAAAGGGAAAAAAATGCCTGGATATAAAATTGAGTATGACACTACTCATACTTAAAATTCTAAATATAGGTAAGTGTATTCACCTCTAAATAGCAATTTCAAAGCAATAACATAACTTACTTTTGAGAAATCTGTAGAGTATACCCCCTACATACATATACACAGGTCAAAGATTATGGATTAGTATACTTAGATGCAGTTTTTACAGTATAATTCTAACAAATGTTTTCTAGGAAATGACATTTGTGGAAAACACAGAATGTTCATTTCTTACTTGATCCATAAAAAAGGAGAAATAAAGTAAAACTGAGAGAAGGTACCCAGAAGAAAATCAGACTGCAAAGTAGAGAGCCAAGATTAAATTTCACTTGTAAAGATAAACAGATATCATATATTTTGTATTTAAGCTATTAGCATAAAATTAATACAAGGCTATATGGGCTTCCCTGCTAGCTCAGTTGGTAAAGAATCTGCCTGCAATGCAAGAGACCCAGGTTTGATCCCTGGGTCGGAAATATCCCCTGGAGAAGGAATTGGCAACACACTCCAGTATTCTTGCCCAGTGAATCCCATGGACAGAGGAGCCTGGCAGATTGCAGTCCATGGGGTCTCAAGAGTGGAACACGACTTAGCGACTAAACCATGTATTGTGTATGATGAAACACAATACAAGGCAGTATAACATATATAGCTTTATAATTTTATAGTTAAAAAAATGAAAACTTTTAATTAATTAGCATTTAAAACTTCATTGTATTCTTCAGATTTTTTTCAGCCCATTTCCCATGTTCTCTGTGTCACTTATGAATCTTAAAACTAATCCTGAGAGAATACTATGCTAAAAAATGATGAATCAGTATTTGTGCAAAAAATTAAGTAAAATAAAGATAGGTTTTTCACTTGAAAAATACAAATAACACAAGCAAAATTGCTTTGGCTTTGAATTACACAGATATCACCTCAATTCATTTCATATTTCACATATAGACCGGACCTCTGACAAAGGTTTTAACTAACAAGCACATTCAACACTTTAGCTGTTTATCATGCCTTAAATCTGATCGTTTTGGAGCATCTTCAAATGGACCAGATGAGAAACTACTTAATTAGGATTTTAATTATTTTCTTGCATTCTGATAATATCTGGGATTCACTGAGAAGCAGCTTGTTTCTGCAGTTTCTCAGCTGCTAACCCTGTTCCCCAAGGCAGTGTTTGTGGTAAATTCCCAGCTCTGGGGAGCACCAGATAGAAGCTGCATACTGCAGAGAGGGGAGGAGCTGCAGCAGGCCTGCCTGAACTTTCGTTGCAGCCTGAACTCCATCATCTCAGTGGGACACAACCGTCTCCTTTCAATAGGAAGAAGTTAGTGTATTTTGGCTTCAAAATCATGTTGTATCTTTGAACTTCTCTGTGTTCCTACAGTGACTGAGTTCTGAGTAATAAAGTGAGAGGTCAACTGTTGATTCCAGCTTTTAAGCAGACACAGATAAAAGTGTATATGTGCAGTTCACATACTTAAATATCAGTATTTTCAGCCCCAAAATTATTTTTAAAAGATGAGAGAATTAATTTGATTATGAAAATTGACCCCAGTTCAAGATTTAATAGCCAAAAAAAAAAAAATCTCTGGTAGTGTTTAGGAGCATCTCAGAAAACAGAAAGGTGGAGATTTAGATAATTTATTTGTTTGTCAAAGTGTTATTTCTAAGTGAAATTCGCTAATGGATTATTGTGAAATAACCTGTGTTCACATAATATAAATAGGTTAATTCCCCTGTATTTGTTATGACTTGTGATTTATTTTGGAGACTAGCTATAGTTTTACCAACAAAAAGACATCTTAGTTTAAAGTCCATTTTTAATTCTGTCCAAAATTATTATAGAAACATATCGAGGGTCTCATTTTTATTTCTATGCAGTTCAGCTTGTTCTCAAAGGACAACTCTGGTAGCAGAATTCTAAAGATGGCCCATCAAGATTCCTGCCTCTGGTTGTTCAATCAAATGTTAACGCAGATAGTATTTTGCAGTTGTAAAATCCTGATCTAATCACATGAGCCCTTTAAAGCAGAGTTTGCTCTGACTACTAGCAGAAGAGAAAATCATTGTCAAAAACAAGGGTTTGACAGGCTTCAAAGATGGAGGATCCATGAGGCAAGGACCAGAGCAAAGAGGAACTTGGTATGACCTCCTAGTTGACAGTCAATAAGTAAACACTGAAGACTTCAGCCCTACAATCACAAGGAACTGAATTCTGCCAACAATCTGAATAAGCTTGGAAGCAAATTTTTCCCCTGATACTCCAGATAAGAGCTCAGCATGGCTGACACCTTATGAGACCCTAAACAGAAAACTCTACTGAACATTGTAGGTAAGACTTCTCCCACACACAGAGCTAATAGATAGACGTTGTTTCAAATTGCTAAATTTGAGGTAATTTGTTACGAACTCAGAAAATCCAATACAATAGTGCTTCAATAGCCAGTTTGGCAGATGGTTCTGCCAATTCTGAAGTCACATAAGGACTCATTTTTCCAGCTGTGCCTTATCCCTCTTATCTACTCATCCTTGCTTGGACCTGATAAAAAACTTTTTTTGATCTTTCCTGGTCTACTTGTTAGTGCTCTTGCTGGCAGATAAGAACAGAAAAGATCAAGGACAAAGTGTAAGCTGCAAACTACTAGTGGTATCTACTGACATGGTTTCTGATGGCTCCCTGAATCAGCATTAATTAACACTGAGTCTCAACTGGAAAGGTTAATAACTTTCCAACTCTCTTCCAATCCTTCTCATTAAACCAAGAAGAAAGTCTTCGTTTGGTACCAACATGATTTAACACTGACAAATGTCCCTTTTTAGAGCATGTCCCAGGCAGACAGCCTCCACAGTTATAGTGTCTAGTTAGAGATTAATATCATCTATTTTATTGTATTACATTCTGTTTATATATCTAGGAAGTTACATGGTTTTCTGGCTCTGGTGGCAATATAAAGTTTCCTTTTTAAGAAATTATTTTGTTGAGTATAAGATGCATTTTTTTTTCATGTTTTAATGCCTCTGAAATCAGGATGTGTCTCAAAAACATTTGCTGCCTCTAACTGCCTTCTTGTTCCATGGAGCAAAGCAAAGCAGCTCTAAGGTAGCTACTCACAACCCCTCCCTAACCCTTCTCTCCAGCTCAGCCCATCCAGGTTCCTTGTCCTGTTCTTCTCTACTCCATACACGAAGCTGGGACTCCTTGGATTGAAAACTCAGAAGTCTTGCGTTAGACAAGCCTACTGCAAGGAAAAGTGGATTTATTTGGGCTACTCAGTGTTAATATTCATCAGCTATGTACACAAATCGTAAAGACATTTTTTTTAAGTTGAAAATATTTGGGGCTTCCCAGGTGGCGTTAGTGGTAAAGAACCTTCCTGCCAATGCAGGAGACATTAAGAGATGCAGGTTCACTCCCTAGGTCTGGAAGATCCCCTGGAGGAGAGCATGGCAACCAATTCCAGTATTCTTGCCTGGAGAATCCCATGGACAGAGGAGCCTGGTGAGCTACAGTCCACAGGGTTGAAAAGAGTTGGACATGACTGAAGCAAGTTAGCTCACACACACACAGGAAATAGAGAACTCATTCAGGTCTGAGGGGAAGTCTAAACAAGCCCTTTCAATACGTGGAAGATAAAATTTCTAAGATAAGGAATTGTGCAATTTAGTTTGAAAAAACAATTTTTTTTCTTGGTGGCACAAAAAACAAAGGTGTATCTTGTAATGGATCCTACATTAGATTCAACGAAATATGGCCAATATACTTAAGTTTAAGTAGAAATTATTAAGTTAAAAAAACACAGGTGTATGAAATTATGAAGATAGGTACATAAATAAGTGAAGTTTGTAAAATATTAGCCTGGCACAAGGAGGACTGAGTTCTGGCTCTGACTGCTAGAAGTGTCAGAGTAGCAATGAGCACTAACCCTAAAATTAAATTTAAAAAAAAGGAAGTCCAGGCTGTAGGCTTCCTTTAAAGTAAAGGCATTTCTGACCTTTGTTCTTCCATTTCTGGGTAAAGAATCACAGCCTACCCTATTCTCAGAGTGGTGGTAGGTTTAAGGAGAAGCTCCTGTTTTCTGTGATTGTTTGCTTGGAAAAACAGTAATGACCCACCCCCAGTCCCATGAACCTTTCATCAAAAAAGTTCAACTCCTTCCTTATAGCACAAATAGAGTTTCATTTATGACGAAGTGAGTTGTTCCAATGGCCACTGAGATACCTAGAACACTGATCTTTAGTTCCTGAGATTGAAGGCACCACAGAAATCACAGGACCAAACTGAAGCAGCATTCTGAAAATGAGAGAATATGAGCCATAAATTGGAAGCTAGTGCAGAGACGGGAGAAGGCAATGGCACCCCACTCCAGTACTCTTGCCTGGAAAATCCCATGGACGGAGGAGCCTGGCGGGCTGCAGTCCATGGGGTCGCGAAGAGTCCGACATGATGGAACGACTTCACTTTCACGCATTGGAGAAGGAAATGGCAACCCACTCCAGTATTCTTGCCTGGAGAATCCCAGGGATGGGGGAGCCTGGTGGGCTGCTGTCTATGGGGTCACACAGAGTCAGACACGACTGAAGCAACTTAGCAGCAGCAGCAGCAGCAGCAGCAGCAGCAGCAGCAGCAGCAGCAGCAGCAGCAGCAGAGACAACCTTTTGAGTGAATGTTTTCTTTTCATCTCTGTATGCATTTCCTCCAATCCATATCTACTTCCAAGAGTGGTGCTCTGAGTCATATCAGACAGCAGTGCTCTTGAGAGAAGCAAGATCAACTGCATTCTCCTGAAGGACTGCTCTGGGCAGAGAAAAGGCTTGGATGTGTTTCTTCCTGATATTAATACATTTCTATATGGTAAAGCAAGGTTGAAAAAGCAGCATAGAGTTCCATCAGCAAAGCAGAATCACCATGAGCACTGTGGACTGAAAAATTTATTACAGGGATTAGACTTTACACAATTGTGGAAGCTGGGGAATCTATGAAGAATGTTGCTTCTGCATCTACCTGAAGTCACTGTGGAGCAGTAGGATTAGCAGGAGGAAGGAGATACTGGATGTGATAAAGGGGAGAAAGAAACTGGACCGTGGGAGGGCAGGTTAGAGCTAGCCAATCAGCAATAACGTGCACAAGCTGCAGCGTTCCTGTTGCCACCAAATGTTAGAACAGAATGACCACGCCCTCACCTGTGCCTTCCAAATTTTGTGCAAAACTCTCTTGGCACAACCCTTAACCCACTACCCTGTAGGCAAAGAGATTCCAGGAAAAATAGTTCCAAACTTGCTAAATCGACAAGACAGAAAACCACTCCAGGAAGGTATAGAATCCAGCTGCTATCAAAGATCATAAAGCAGAGGTAAGCCTAGACAAGGCCTCCAGGAAATCTAGATTTATCTAGCCTTATCTTTCATTTACAACACACAGACACACACACACAGACACACACACACACACACACACACACACACACACACACACACACACACACGCAAATCCTATTACTGATTGACTTTCAACATTTATGCCTAAAAGCTAGAATGAGATGTTGTATAAGACCTTCAGTCAGATTCCCAGGACTGACCCCTGAATGGGAGAATAATCTAGCAGTACTGAGATACTAGAAAATATCCAGCCCTTCCTGTATGTGTTGTACTCTACTCATAGCAAAACAACCCTCCGGAATTGGCTGCATACAGAACAGATGATGGCAGGATAAAAGACCTGAAATTGGGTTTGTAAAAAATGGTAAGAGGAGGATGACCAGAAGGAACAATTTAAGGAAACACTTTTAGAAATGAAGAATTTCAAAAGGAGCTGGGAGAAACCTTATAGAATATTTCATCATCCACCCACAGATTTGTCCAGATGGAAAGCACCTGAAAATCTATGGTATTCTTTGTAATGTATTATGAAATGCTGATATTTAATTTCATATGAACTAAGGACAATTTTCCTGGGACAAAAACATATTGTGTATGTGCAATATGAAATGCCAAACACAAACACACATGTTCTCAAAGTTGCTCAGATGGAAAGCATCTGTAAAGTCATGGTATTCTTTTTGGAATAGCATAAATATTGATAGATTTTTAACACCATGTGAACTGAGAACAGCTTTGCCTAAGACAGCAAGAGATTCACAGACATGGAAAACAAATTTATGGTTACCAAAGGGGAAAGTGGGGAAAGAGTAAGCTAGGAGTTTGGGATTAACATATACATGCTAATATGTATAAACTAGATAACCAACCAGGACCTACTGTATGGCACAGAGAACCTCACTAAGCCTAGCTTCCTCATCTGTAAAATGGGGATAATTACAAGGTCTACTTCATAAGGTGTAAGTATGAGATGAATTAATCCAAATGAAGTAATGATTGCAGCACTGGCAGTGATAAGTATACAATAATTGAAAAGCATTTTTATTATTACCATTCTTATTTCCTTGAGATAATTTACCAAAGTCACACCTCTGGTACATAGGAAAGTGGAATTTGAGCCAGGCATTTAACAAGGTTGGGCTTCCCAGGTGGCTCAGTGGTAAAGAATCCAGCTGCCAATGCAGGAGATACAGGTTCTATCCCTGGGTCAGGAAGATCCCCTGGAGGAGGAAGTGGCAACCCACTCCAGTATTCTTGCCTGGAAAATCCCATGGACGGAGGAGCCTGGCAGGCTACAGTCCATAGGGTCGCAAAGAGTCGGACACGACTGAGCGACTTCACACACACACACATCACAGGATGGTAAAAAAGAAGGTCATTTTAATTTTGTGTGAGTGCTAGTAGTAGACATGTAGCATTTCTGCAGTCAGAAAATAATAACATTTATAGATGTTATATAAAAAATTGAAGATTTAAAAATTAAAATGTAAAGCCTGTCAAATATGACATCGCAGATTGTTTATCTGATTGTCACTTCATTGCATTTCCCTTCAGCCTGATAATAACTAGCTTTTCTATAGTGGTTTTAAAATGTGCAAAGTACTTTCAAAAACATTATCTCATTTAATCCTCAAATGAATATTTGGGCTTATATTATGACTACTATTATGATGCCCTATTTCATAGATAGATCAATTAAGTCTATAGAAATTCAAGGTCACTGTGTTTTCCCTCCAAGTATATTCTGATTTCTGCTTAACCACTGGTTATGTATCCCTGCATCCCCTGGGCCTCTGCCAGGTATCTGCTGCTGGTCTGACCAATCCATCCCTTCCTAGACCAGACACTTGATTTCTCTGCCAAGACAAGATATTCCCAGGCCTCTTTCCTATCTCAAGTTTGCATCCCTGTGACTACATGGCCCTGGCTCAGATGCATAGATTGTTTTTGGATATGTCAAATACAGAAATTTCTTTTAGTTAAACATTGTTCTTCTCTGAGAAAACATTAACTAGTCTTTGGGGATCAGTCATGATATACAATATACTTGGAGCCAAATTAGCAAATATTTTGGAAAAATGTGAACACTAAACACATATAAGACAATATTATTATTATGTGGTATGTAAATATCTCCTCACTGTGTAGCCATGCAGAGAGGGAGGAGGTTAAACAGGTACTTCATGCCCCAGTGAAACTTTTATGGAAGGAATAGTAATACATTTTCATGCTATAAAAAAGCATTAATACTCTCTGATCCAGCAGTTCTACTCCTAGGAATTATATCCTTTAGATTTATAATAAATCAGATAAACAAAGGTTTAGGCGCAAAGATGTTCATCATGTTATTTATAACACTAAAAATGAGAAGCAACTTATATACAAAACAAAATGCTATTAAAGTATAGTACATTCATGTGATGAAACTCATGTTATCAGAGACTATTTAAAAACATAAGAACTTCTCATCATTTATTATTAAGTGAAAATTTTACAAAACAACATTTGTAATGTGTTCCCAATTTTATTTTGTTTCTATGGGCTTAGAAAATATATTGGAAGAATACAGACTAAGGTTAACTCTGGGTTAACTTAAATGATGCTATTATCATGAGTAATTTAAATCACTTGTGTTTTTTTAAAAATCATTTTTTACAATAAATGTTATTTGGTAATCAGGAAAGATAATTCATAAAAAATAGAACAAAGATAAAAAATGATGTTATCTAGTTTGTACCCCAGGAATAATTTTAAATGAAAGATTTCCTTAGAGAATACTTCTTATGTTCAGAGGGAAATTTTCACTGTCATAACAGCCTGTAGCCTTAGCAACATTTCACTGGATGCATACAACCATCCAAAATGAGAGAAGAAAAATAAGGGCTACAGAGCTCATATTTCAATTTTATTTTTTCATTTTGGATCAGCACATTTATATGATCATGCCTTTTACATGAGTTTTAAAAGATATGGAAATTACTGGCTGGCCAAGTGTGATTTTGTTTTTTGTTTTTTTTTTTGGTCACCTGTTGCTCTGTATTCCTCAGCAATTATTATTAATGTTCTATGTTACACAGACTGCCAAGGGCCTGTGGAAGAAAAGTATTACTACAAAGTTTTGGAAAAATTACCTCTTTGTAATGTATTAATTTCAGTTTTGTTATTTCTTGCTATCAATTAAGTTTAATGTAATACCTATTTACCTCCATACCTATTTTGTCTTTGTAACTTTCCAGATGTTCTCCCCAGCCATTGAATATTTGTGTTCTCTATAAATTATCCACGAATAGAATCATCTTCCAAATCTAGTTTAAATTTATCCTCATCCATCCACTTGTGTTATTCTTCTCAGCTTTCTTATGTATCATCTGCTAATTTATCTTCTAGCTCATTATTAATGTTAAACAAGACTAACCTTTACACCAACCACACCTTTAGACAACTCCCTATTTCCAACACATTGTCATTTATCATCGCTGATATTCACATTCTTGGAGCCAGATTTTAATACTTGTGACAGTACTCTTATGCCAGTCTACTTGAATTCATTTCATACGTAATTCCATGAGACAGTATATAAAGGAATTTACAGTAGTACAGTTTTATATAATTTTCACTGAATTTAATTTTCCATTGATTTTGTCATTTTACCCACGATGGTTTATTTAAATGAATCTGACACTGGTATGTCTAAAGCCAAATGCAATATTTTCCTCCCCAAACCTCTGAGCCCTCCTCATTTTGAGTTCCTTTTTTTTGTCACCACCAGTCAGCTAATTGTCTGAGACATTATCTTTGATCCTTCTGCTTTTTGGCTCCTGTTCTGTCAGTCACAGTATCTAATCCTCCTGCCAGGACCCTTATATTGAGATTGTGCTAATGCTGGCCTCTGTGCAGCACCCTGCCTCTTTTTCCTCACCAGCAGTGTTAGAAAAATTCCTCAAGGGTCTTTACTGACTTATTCTGATAAACCTTCCCAAATCACCCATCTATTTTGTTCTGCTGCTTTTGCACCCATCTCTAATTTCTGCAGATATAATCACTTCCTCTGTGTGTTCCCCAGGCTCCAGATATTGTGATATAAATTCATAAAGTAAAATGGAATAAATATGCAAAATTTAAAATGACAGAAAATAACCAAATCATCTATATTTGACTTTGTTTTCCATCAAAACACTTCAAGCAACACAAAGGAAGTGATGCTGTGAAGATCTGACTCAGGACCATTGGGCTTTTCCATTCTGCTTCTTGCTTCAACTTCGTGCTAGGAGTAATGGATGAAAATCACAATTCTGGGAAGAATGGCTCTGGCCCCTTTAACTTTCCTATATTCCTTATATACCAAATAATGTAAGCTGTGAGTTCAAAGGCCTTCTCTCCTGTGTGGCTGAAGTAACATTCTAATTAAACAGATCAATTAGGAAGAGGGTTTATTTTTTAACTGACCCCTAAATCTGTGCCCCAACTGTACTACAAATGTTAGAGAAGTATTTTTCAAATTGTGGGTTAAGACCCATAAGGAAATCAATTTAGGGTCATAAAATCCATTTGGTGGGTCACAATTAGCATGTATTTTTAAAGAAATGAAATATAAAACATCAGAGTGCATTATATATGTACATATTTGATCCCAAAGTACAATGTATTTTTTTCTGTGGGTTGCAGTAAAAAAAAAATATTGAATAATACTGTGCTAGGGCATACAAACAAATACATGTTTTTTCCTGCTTCTAATATGTTTGAAACTTGTATAGATGAAACAGAGAATAATTTTATGACCATATCTAATTCAGTTTTATTTTACATGTTTTACAGATGGAGGTGGGTTTGAATGATTAGGCAGCTTTGACAGGTAACTGGTTGTACCATGGCTGGTGCCACTAAAAATGATAGGATTTGGTTGCTGTGTAGGTAGAAAACTTTATCAACCAACCATCAGTTCAACCAATGTTTTAATGGGCAGATAAGACATTTACAGAAAGACTCCAAAACAAGATTTGCTAAAATTGATTATATGAGTGACTTTTTATATATGTACTATAATAAAACATGACCACTCCACCCCCGCACCAATTGTCCAGCTCACTCCTGCTCTAAATCTCAGCTTAGACCTCCTTTCTCTCCTCCGATGGTGCCCCTGTAATTTCCCACTGTCTGATGCCATGTTTAGCACACAGGTTCGCTTTTCCATGACCCCTACTTAATTGTTAACTCCGTGAAGACAGAAACTGAACCCATCTTGTTCTCTTTCTCCATCTCTGAGTCTAACAGAGTCAGATACTCCTTGTCTAGCCCTCCATAAATACCAACTGAACATATAATATGCAAAGTGACTCTAGGTTATTATTTGAGAATTTTAATTCTTCTGCATTTAATAGTAGTTACTTTTAGGCAGTTAAGAGTTAGGTAATGAAGAAGGATTTTTCATTCCTTGAAAGTCTGTATTATCTGAAAAATTTCTATAAAGAGGAAATAATTTATAATTAAAAACTGATATTTTATTTTGATTTTTTAAAAATTATTTATTTTTAATCGAAGGATAATTGCTTTACAGTGTTGTGTTGGTTTCTGCCAGACATCAACATAAATCAGCCATAGGTCTGCTCCCTCTTGAACTTCCCTCCCACCACCCATCCCATCCCACCCCTCTAGGCTGTCACAGAGCAGCAGGTCAAGCTCCCTGCATCATACAGCAAATTCCCACTGCCTATCTGTTTTATATACGGCAATGTTTATGTTTCCATGCTACTCTCTGAATTTGTCCCACCCTCTCCTCTCCCTACTGTGTCCACAAATCTGTTCTCTATGTGAGCATCTCTACCGCTGCCCTACAATTAGGCTCATTGGTACCATTTTTTAGATTCCATCTATATGTGTTAATATATGATATTTGTTTTTCTCTTTCTGACTTAGGTCACTCTGTATGACCCCATGGACTGTAGCCTACCAGGCTCCTCCATCCATGGGATTTTCCAGGCAAAAGTACTGAGTGGGCTGCCATTTCCTCCTTCAGGGTATCTTCCCGACCCAGGGATCGAACCTGGGTCTCTCTCCTGCATTGCAGACAGACGCTTTACCATCTGAGCCACCAGGGAAGCCCAAAACCAACAATATTTCTTCTTTATTTTAAATAAAACTGGACTGGACTGGGGAATAAAAGAGAGTTTGATGGAATCCCAGCCAATGGGAATGTCTCTTTCCTTGTGAAAGGCTCTCTTTGGACACTGCACTGTCTTAGGCCTACCTCCTTCCTCCTAAGCATCTCTTCCTTCTTGCAATGGGTGTTTGGTATTATTGACATTAAAATTACATTAAAAATTTTCTCAATCTGAGAAGTATGATAATCTTATGTCAAAAGTATTTATTTTATCTATTCCTCACATATGAAAGGGATATGTATATGTCAGCTGGGTAGACAATATTAATGGTGAGCTTAAATTACCATACAATTCTGAAAAAATAGATTAAAATTAATCAAGATGAACCATTTAATGAAATAATAATAATTAAAGTAAGGTCAAGTATCTATTTCCTATTTTACAATAGTAAAAATACAGTAGATTTCTTTTAAATCTATTTTGGGGTTAAAAATAGATTTATATTTGTTTAATATATCTGTTTTTGAGAAACAGATATAAACTCTCCAGGAAAATGTCTGTAAGAACATTCACAGTCAGTTCTGACTGCAATTTTAGAGATGGTCCCCAAACCAGTCATGGATGCCAGAATAAGGACCTCTGCTTTCCAATTTACATGGTGTTGTTTACACATAATCTCACGTGATCCATATAAACTTCCTGTGGTTAGGTCAGTTATCTCCATTACTAATGGGGAAACCAGGCATTCCAATCACTGATTTAAAATGATTTCTCCCCCACTCAGCCCCACATCATACAGCTGGTAGCAGAACCAAACTAGATTATAGATTTGTATTATACTTTCATACTTTGCCCCTTAAGATATTTTATTCAAACTCACATAAATAAAACATTTACAAAACTTCTTTAATAGTCATATTTTGCAGGAATTTCATAGGTATGTTTCCCTAATGTGAAAACAACGAAGTAGTCATAGTTCACCATCATTATACATAACCTTCTTGAGACTGACCGTGTGCACAAAGGCCTGCTCTCAAGCCCCTGCCAGCTTGGCAAGCCAGAGCAGGAAAGAAAGCTGCAGGTCCACCACATGGCAGGCTACGCATCCTTTCTCCAGGCCAACAGGCCATTCTGCTAATGGGCTTTTGTATTTTGTAATTAAATAAAGGAGCCATGTAATGCATGCCTATCTCTTCACTTGATGGAATTCTGGTCTCTTGACCTACTTAAGTTATGTCTGTCATAAATAAGTTGCTGATGTATTTTAAATGCTTGTAGATTTTTTTGTGGGTGGGTGCGTAGGGAAGGAGAGTTTGTTTTCCTTTTGGGGAAAGCTAAGAAATTTGAGGAAAATGTGTTACGTAATATTTTTTATTTTCTAAAGTAGAATAGCATGTGCTAATGCTTCGGTCTCTCTTGATTTCTGCTTTGACAGTTCCTCATGCAAACACCAATATCGCCGCATCATTATGACTGATTATCATTTGCGGAGTAAACAGAAAACAGTGTCCCAGGATATACCACCTCTGTCTCTGGAGCCAGTTGCCACATTGCAAACATGACTACAAATGAATTGATGATAGCATCTGCTTAATCTGGCTTTTGTCCACATGTCAAAACTGTAATGTCACTAATTGAGACTTTTTTATTTGCTCTGGTCTAGTTTCTTCATTTCCTACTCTCCAAACTGAGTTTAATTCAATCAACATGGACTGAAAAACTGTCAGTTTTAATGGTACTACATTTTTTAAATCTTTGATGTTTAAGAAACACGCAAACCAAATGTTGTCTTAATAAAAAATAGGTTTCTTGGTATCACATTACTATACCAAGATAGTGTCTGATATTTCTTAAAAATTAAGAACCTGCACTTGATAGGATTGCTTAAAGTATCTTAAAAGTACCTAATAAATGTTAGTTGATATTCCTGAGATACTTTTTTATGCTAATGGGCAAAGTCAATAAAGTAATAAAATTCTGGATTTATACTGACTCCAGTCTCCATTTAATTTATGAAATAACTAGTTAAGCTAATATTCAATTTGAATTAAAAATAATTTTTAATCCTACAGACAAATGACGAATAATTCAGTAAGAATTTATTCTCATCTTTTCACCAGTAAATTGAGTGAAAATTGGGTTTACTACTAAGGGAACTAGGTAGTATATCTACACTAGAAGAAGAAAAATTAATGACCTATTAAAAATTTAGCAAGCATCTTTATTAACTTAGGGTATTCTATAGACAAGACGAAATAAAAATAGCTTAGTCTGTCCTCTAATACTAATTTATGCCAAACAGACTTCCAAATTAATTATACTTATGCTTTGCATAGTTTTTTAAGGGGCAGTGATTGCACCTCTCTAATGTCACCTACATCAAATTGGATATATTACAAAGGAACAGAATATGCCTTTTGGCACAAGAATTATTTTAGGCTGATTCTTTTTAAGAAACATCAGACACAAGAGAAGCTCTGAAAACGGAGTGGAATCACCCCTTTGTAAAAGACATTGATAAGGGAAATTTCCGTTTGTAGGGGCATTTCTCCCCCTGGACCAGGAATAGGGGATGACAAATCTCTAGAAACTCTTATGCACAGAGAAGGCAGAGTCTTAAGTCTGTTTAACAACTGGACCCTTGTTGACTGTGCTTTGTCTGATAATTTCTCATACCTGGCTCCCCGCAACTCAAAATGTTTCTTTTTTCTTTAGCTGAAGACAGTATTTAATATGTTGGTTGGGCCATTTAGGGGCGTTACCCAGCCTCCTTGGAATCTGCCATATATATAGAAGGTATACATGTTGTTAAACTTCAGTTTGTTTTTCCGCCTGTTAATCTTTCACTAGAGGGAGGGTCTCAGCCAAGAACCTAGAAGGGCAGAGGGAAAAGTATTTTTCCTCCCCTACCAACTCATTTTTCTATGAGTTGATATCTAAATAAATAAATATCATCTATCAGTTGATAACTAAAAATAATTTAAAATACAGTTTACATCACCTGGCTTCCCAGGTGGCACAGTAGTAAAGAATCCGCCTTCCAAACAGGAGACCCAGTTTCAATTCCTGGGTTGGGAAAACGCCTTGGAATAGGAAATGACAACCCACTCCAGTCTGAAAAATTCCATGGACAGAGGAGCCTGGCAGGCAAGTCCATGGGGTCTCAAAGAGTCAGACATGACTGAGTGACTAAGCACACACACCCTTTCCCATCACCTGAAACTAATAAATCAACTATACCTCAATAAAAACAAATTATATAGTTTACAGTTCAATCATAATCAATACATGATTATAAGCTCTTATTTTTTAATATATGCTCCTCAAGATGAAGCATAAGGTCTTTTCAAGGCCCATGAACACTACAGAACGCAGTACTCCAGCACACACTGGGTGTTCACAACAATTTGTGTATAAAGCAATCCATTCTGTAGGTACACCGCTCTCTAGAGTTAGAGCCCCTAAGTGTGCGTCCAACATTGCCCTCTAGTGGTTAGCATGCCTCGGTGAGTCTTGGTTCTTTTGGTTTCACCTGAGATTCCTGTTAAACCGTTCTTTCCTAAGAATTGTATTCCATAGACAGCTGAGAGCTTTTTTGGCAAGGCAACAGGCTTCTCATATTGTAACAGAAACCTAAATAAAGTATGTAGGATGTGATTTGAAGGCGCAAATTGGTTACCTATTTGTAATAGTCTCCTGTTTTAATAAGCACTTGACAGTAATCCCGTATTTCACGTAAAGACTCTAATCGGATTGAAATGATGTGGTTCAAAGGAGTTTCTTGAGGCACCGTGGTAAGGAGGCTTATAACGTCTACCAGAACTATCAAAATCTACTGTATATTTTAACAATGCCTTTACTTACATAACTTGCAAATGAACATCGCAGCGTGAGAGCAGCTCCATATACAGCCATCTTCACTTTCTCTCTGTTCTTAATGTATAACGGAGAAGAATCATCATCTTTCCACTATATTCTCACTCATAACCAGTAATTAGCATGACTCGTGTGTGAACACTTCTCCTTACGATTCCCAGGAAAAAAAATGACAAGCAGTTTGTTACTGGGTCAGAGGACAAGGGCTGAGTTGAATGGGTGGCCAGCCACAAGCCTAAAAAAAAAAAACCCAGAAATGTGATTCCTGCCCATGACATCCCCAGGCATTTCCCTCCCTCCTTCACATTGTCTGTTCCCCGTGGCACACAAATCTGTGTGAGACAGCACAGCCAAATTTATCTCAGTGGATCCTGTTCACTGCTTGCATGGTAGGATGGACGGAATGCCTTTCAGCTTAGCATTTGCTTCGTGAAGAGTCAGAATGAAACCAAAGTTATTCTCTACCCAAAAATGAAAAGGTGAAAGAAAGGGCAAAAGCACAGTATTGTCATTAATAAAACTAAGAGTGCTTGCACATGTACAGGGTACAATGCCATTAACAATGCTGGCAAGAATTTGGCATGGAGATATGTCCCTGGCAGCTCTTTTGTGTCCTCCAGCTGCACTAGGCATAACTCAGGAGAATCTAATTTGCATTACTCAGCATTAGACCTGGAAACACCTAGCTCATCCATCAATGGTTCAGACACCGGCAGCATTTGAGGTGTAATTTGAAGTTGATGAACATTTGCTGTCTAGGACTGTAAGTCTATTTTCTCTTTACACAAAAAACCTGCACCTGTCTATTGCAGTCAGGGCCAAGTGTGGGTACAACTCTAAACTAATTTGTTCATAATATAGACTTCTAGAGTAATAATGCCCTCCTGGTCACTCCTTGCTCCCCCCTTGACAGGCAGCTCCCTGGTTCCCCTGGGCCTCTTGATGGCCCCTACATGTTCATGCATTGCTTTGTGCTTGACACGTTTTCACTTCCCTGCCTCATTCATTCCCCCATGTGCCCTGTTCCATTCTCTAACACACTCCCATCAAGACACATTTTTTGATTTTCAAGGACCTTTTCATCATCAGGTGATAAGTAATGGTGGATGAGCTAATCGAATTAAATATTCAATTATTACTTACATAATTTCTACAGGCTGCATAATTCTCTAGCTCAGGCAAGAGGTCCACAGCTGCACAAGACTCTTAAAAAGGGTAAATGTCAAAAATGAAAATTTCAAATAAAATCTCATGGAGAAGATAATTTTCAGCAAATAAACGTTTCAGATCTCTCACATCATGCCTAGTTACCCTGCTTAAGCATGGTGCTTGGGTAACTGTAGGAGAGCTGAGACCACTGACAACAAAGATTCAACAAAAGGCTCTCTTTGAACCTTGGCTAAAATGTAAGGCATATCAAAATACAAAGCAAAATCTAAACATGAGACGTTAAATGATAACAACCATTGGAGAGAAGGTGGAAAAATGTGATCTCATATGTGCGTATGTGCTAAGACGCTTCAGTCATGTCCAACTCTATAAACTTATGGACTGTATCCTGCCACGCTCCTCTGTCCATGGGATTCTCCAGGCAAGAATATTGGAGTGGGTTGCCATGCCCCTCTCCAGGGCATCTTCCCTGACCCAGGGATCAAACCCTCATCTCTTACATCTCCTACATTAATGGGCAGACTCTTTACTACTAGAGCACCTGGGTAGCCCTTAATCTCATATACCAGGGTATAAACAGATAAAACTTATTTTAGTTGGCAAAATCTACTAAAACAAAACATTATAAATCTAGCAATTGCACTCTCAAGTAGATACACAAATACCAATCTGGGTTCACCCACGGATACATACTAGAATGTTCAGAACAGCACTAATTGTAATATCCAAAAAACTGAAACTGCCTACAGGCCCATCAACAGTAGAAGGGATACAGTGTGTTTTATATCTTCACAGTGAAATTCTATACAGCAATTAGAATGAGTGAACTAAAACTACACACAGTAATTTGGGTGTATCTCAAAAACAATGTCGAAAGAAATAGAGAATACCTCTGTAATTCTATTTATACAGAAGTACAAATACAGGTAAGACTAAATCATGCTGTTAAAAGGCAGTATAGTGAGTGAAAGGGAATACAAGAGAGCACAAGAGGGGCTTTGTGGTGTTGGTTCTATTCTGCTTCTTGAGTATGTTCCTTCTGTGAAAATGTATCAAGTGATATATTTAGAATAATATGTACCTTTCTCTGAATACTTTGCATTTCAACTAACAGTCTTAAAAATATAAGCAATACTATGCATATTGAGTCCTCTAAAAGATTAGGAATGTTACCTAAAATAGTGTTTCATTTAATTCCACTATGAGTCTGTAAATTTTTCTAAAATCATCTTTCAATTTATGAACAATAATTAACCTACTAATCAGTTTTCCCAAGATATTCTAATTTTACATATTTTGTTCTTGGTAATGGATGTTTTAATTTAGGGATCTAGAAAATACATGCATGTGTGTTTGGCACTCAGTCATGTCCAACTTTTTGTGACCGCATGGACTGTAGCCCGCCAGGCTCCTCGGTCCATGGGATTCTCCAGAAAGAATACTGGAGTGGATTGTCATGCCCTTCTCCAGGGAATCTTCCCAACCGAGAGATTGAACCCACATCTCCTGAGTCTTCTGCATTGCAGGAGAATTCTTTACCCACTGAGCCACCTGGGAAGCACCTAGAAAACATAGTCCCTGTAATTATTATTTTTATATTCCAGTGAAGAAGATTATGAATATTAGTGTTCATAAATCTAGCAAACTAAACTATTTTTCTGGAATATTTTCAAGTCAATGCCCATGTGTAGTATATGTTTGTTTTTACAAAACAAAATTATTCACTTACCTTTATTTTTCTTAACTTATTCTATATCATGATGATCTAAACAAAGAAAGAATACAAAATGACAAAGAAATGTTTTAAGAAAAAATAAAAAATGTTCCCAGATCAATGCTACAACAATTAAAGTGGTGACATAAAGCATCTTGTAAAAACGATTAACAGTTAATCATGCCTGGTGATCTGTGAGTTGTCAATGGGAGTTTAAAAAAAAAATGATGAATAAAAATGACAGATGAAAACCTAAACCAGTTGCTGCGGGTACTAAAGACCGGACTGGATGCGATCCTCACACCTGATCAGGTTGAACTTCCTGCAGTCAAATTAACCCACTACCTTATCACTTCACTCTCTTTAACAGCTTAAGTCATGCTCTTTTGCTCAGAAATAAATGCGATTGCAGCTCAAGAACACAATATTTCGGTACTTACTTCTACATTCATTGCCAAAGAAAAATGCTTTCTTCTTTTTTCATGAGCAAGTTGAAGAAAGTCTATTCTCTGACCTCTGCTTGACTGATATCACCCTATGCAGCCACTCGTTAGAGCACAGCTTCTCACACTTGAACGTATCTACCGTTCACTTGCATGCATGTTCAGTTGCTCAGTCATGTCCCACTCTCTATGACCCCATGGACTGTAGCCTGCCAGGCCCCTCTGTCCATGGAATTTTCCAGGCAGAAATACCGGAGTGGAGTGGGTTGCCATTTCCTACTGCAGGGATCCTCCTGACCCAGGGATTAAATCTGCATCTCCTCATTGGCAGGCGGAGTCCTTACCACTGCATCACTCTTAGATGTTCACCATTCGCTTAGAGGTTGTTAGAAGGCAGAGTTCAACTTAGGAGCTCCACTTGAGTAGGGCCCCCAAATTCTGCATTTCCAGTGCAAGGCCTTGGAAAACTTGAGGGAATCACTCTGATCCAGGTTATTATGCATAATTCATAGTCAGAATTCAGAAAAGTAGGATAATAGTCCAAAGAAGAAATCACAAACAAAAGGATTTTCTCGTTGAATAGTTTTCAGGTCAGATGGCCATACAGGGTAAATGGTAGGATGTTTTAATTATTAGAGGAACTCCTGGCCAAACCAAATCAAATCAGAAGGCTGGGAGAGACTTTCTGAACAAACATGTGCCCAGTTACACAAAAACATTTAAAAGGGTTTGTGCATGTTGTGCTTCATTTTGAACTCAGAGATTAAAGCATAGATAGAGAAGCTAAAAAGATATACAGGACTTGTATAATGAAGAAGATTTAATGCAACTGTATCCCAGACTAAATCAATAGCTGGTAACCTAACCGAGCTAGATATTGAGAGAACATGATTTCTTTTCCCTTTCTTTGCTTAATGGATTCTCTAGCCATTGGATAATTCCAGCTCTACAGATCTTGTTTTAAAAGTTCCCCAAGACAAATCTCCATTTAAGAAGATAAGGTGTATGTTGAATAACTCTGATACTTGAAATCCTAAAACTACTTATTCTTGCAAGTAAATAAAATGATTTTTCAAAAATCTCCTTCTTATTGGAAAACCTTAACAAAACATCCTGCTGTATAAATGGTGTTTGAATCGGCTGGGCCTGACCAGTATCAGTGTTAATGTGTTCAGGGTGGCTGTTTGGAAAAGGAATTAGAAGACATTAGTTAAATGATCAAACAAAGCATAGGGGACTCCAAGGAACATTGATAAATTGGTGGACATCACTGGCAACCTCTCTAATTTGCTTAATATCCAGTTTTTAATCTTAAGATCTTTTCTTTTACTGTTACTTGCCTGGACAATCCCATGGCCAGAGGAGCCTGGTGGGCTAGAGTCCATGGGGTCGCAGAGTCAAACACGACTGAGCAACTAACACACACACATAAAAATTTTCAAATAATGTCAAAAGGCATTTAAATTCTGTATCTACTCCATACTTCTAGAGGCTTGATCACTTTTCCCCCCTGCAAATTTCACCCCACTTAATCTCTGTGTACTTCTTGTTTTCTTCCTCTTCCTCCTTCTCCCTCCTTCTTCCTCCCTTCTACCCCCCTTCCCCTTCTTTCAAATGACTGGATTGTGTAAATACCCTGGAATTGTGCCACAAATTTGTTGAGGCCAAGATGTCATCTTAGAACATGGAGCATTTCAGAGTAATCAAAACAAGCCAGTTACATATTGACCTACTTATTATCTTTATTCTCTTTTACTCTCTAGGTGTCAATCCAAAGATCACACCAAAAAAACAGCTTAATATAATTAAAACCACTGGTACCACAGCACAGGTCAGAAGATTGATTTGGGGCCAACCTAAAATTTAGCTTCTTTGGTTAAACATCATGTATACAGATATTGGCTGAATATTCTCTACAGGTGCAGGATAGCATGGTGGTTAAAAGTACATAGTAGATTGCCAGGGTTCAGTTGCTCTGCCACTACCAACAACTTGACTTTGGACACATTGCTTTGTGTTCTTCTGCTGTAGTTTTCTTGCTGGTAAAAGTGCGGTGATGACTGCCTCCCTCACAAGGATGTCATCAGGATGAAATGAGTGAATAGAATTACAATACTTAGAACAGTGGCAAGCAGAGAGGAGCCACTATTCTGGGATCCCCACTCAGTCATAGATGACTTAGAGAAAAATTTTGTGTAGGTTTGGCTGAATCAAGCATAGGCATATCTATATTCAGTAAAATTACTCAAGACAAAGAAATTGTGTTAATAACATTAATAGTTTTTATTGTTAGGGAAAATTCTAGAGGAAGAGTTAAGGAAAAAAAAATTAGAAAAGTGGCCTGGACCTGAGAAAGGATTCAAAGGAGTAAAACTGGGAGGACTGTGTAAATTTCTCTGATGAGGATGGGAGGTGGGGTGAATAATGGATTGCAGGCCCTTCTTCTGCCTTCCCTGTCTCACTGCCGGTTGTCTGGTCCCCAAAGCAGCATAGAACTTCTCCAGAATAGGGGCTACAAGTCCATCTCCTCAGCTTTGTATCTAGGGGTAAGTCTGGAACAGAAATCTGCAGAGCTATTGTTTGCATATGCAAGTTAAAAGAGCAATAGCCTCTGGTCTAGGGGGCAATACAGCTGACAGCAGTAACCAGTAAGGGCTTGCAGCACCACTAAGGTTTTCACTGGGGCTTCTCTGTTCATGAACTACCTCTTCAACCATCTATAACAATCACTCTCGCTGATGACCTCCCTGGTGGCTCAGACGGTAAAGTGTCTGCCTACAACGCGGGAGACCCGGGTTCAATCCCTGGGTCGGAAAGATCTCCTAGAGAAGGAAATGGCAACCCACTCAGTACTCTTGCCTGGAAAATCCCATGGACGGAGGAACCTAGAAGGCTACAGTCCATGGGGTGGCAAATAATCGGACACGACTGAGCGACTTCACTTTCACTTTCTCTGTTCATGAATTACCTCTTCAACCATCTATAAGGATTACTTCCTCTCCCTTTGTTGGTAAAGAGACCAGAGGCAGTGCAGAGAGGGATTGGTAAGTGGGCAAGCAGTTAGGACATCATCCTTATCAAGGATGGAAGCATCCTTATACAGTTGGAAGTGGAAGTATTTTAGTTATGATGGTGGGGGAGATAGCTCCTTTCTTCTAGTCCTGTTTGCACAGGAAGTTTTAAAGTTTGGGTCTTCCAAGCATCTAGGGAGAAATGAGGGATAGGGTGGCAGTCCATAAGAAAAGTCATGGTTTCACTGGTATCCATGGCAACAGGGGAATGGGCTGGTGGGCTATGCCTAGAGCTGCCTTCTTCTCACTAAGCTTCTGAATGAATTCTTGCCACTACCAAATTGGCTAGGCTGAGGGAGTCAGCATGTATCATAATAATTACTTTAAATTTTATAAGGTTTTTCTCCTGGGAAAAGACTATCCCTTTATACCTATAAGACTATTTTTTAACTTTAGGAAACTGACTACTTTGAATTGTATTTTTTTTTTAAACCATTATTAATGAAAGTAGAGGGTGACTTCAGAGAAGGCAATAGCAACCCACTCCAGTACTCTTGCCTGGAAAATCCCATGGACGGAGGAGCCTGGTAGGCTGCAGTCCATGGGGTCGCACAGAGTTGGACACGACTGAAGCAACTTAGCAGCAGCAGCAGCAGCAGCGGGCAACTTAAGTACCTATGGTTTTATGTAGTAAACACAGTGCTTCTCATATTTATTCAAGTGGCAGGGCACCTGACAATGTAAGTATTTGTTATGAAATATCAGAAAATTGTGATTTACTGATTTTAAAATAAGTGCATAATTTAGAATAAAAGCAGATACCATTTAACGTTAGATTTTACGATGACCAAGTGGTATCAGGTGGCAAAGGTTTAACAAATTTAAGATTAAGAATATTGTATCCATTAGATTAATTTGCTGTAACCTCAAAGGGTAAAAGACTGCCATTATTCAACTGGAAGGAACAACTAAGTTTGGCAGATAGAACACTGTGGCTTCATGAAGGCTTCGTTTGGGACCTTCATTTTAAGCTACATCAGCAAGTTGTTGACATAGGTTATTCTATGGCACAAAATCATTTATTCATCCATTTATCCCAAGGCACCAGCCACGTGCCATGCACAGTGCTGGCCGGGGGACTGCACCATGAATACTATGAACAGATTACAGGGTCCCTGATCTTGAGGAGTCTATCATCTAAGACAAAGGGAGTCATTTTCAATAATCTATGATGAAATCTATGATACAGGTGGCCAAGCAAAGAGGAAGAAGGGCATTGAACATAACTTGATGGTGAGAAGAAGGAAGAGATAGAGAAAACTTCCTGTAGGATGTGATAGCTATGCTGATAACTTACAGAATAAATTTTGATTGGCCCTCCAGTAGTTGAACGGAAAACTTAAAATTGCTATATATATATCGGATTCTCCAGGTTAGAAGACTGGAGTAGATAGCCATTCTTTTTCTCCAGGGGATCTTCCCAACCCAGGGATGGAACTCCGGTCTCCTGCATTGAAGGTGGATTCTTTACCATCTGAGCCACCAAGGAAGCCCCAAATAATGAACTACATAAAATAGATAAATAAATGTGTATGTGTAAACAAATTCCCAAAACATAATGATGAATGAGAAACAGAGTTACAGAATGACATGTACTTTATAGTGTCATTTAAGTAAATTTTAAAACACAACACAACCCTCTTGCACTGTTGGTGGGAATATAAATTGATACAGCCACTATGGAAGACAGTATGGAGATTCCTTTAAAAACTAGGAATAAGCCCACCATATGACCCAGCAATCCTACTCATAAGCATATACCCCGAGGAAACCAAAATTGAAAGACACATATATCCCAATATTCATTGCAGCACTATTTACAATAGCTAGGACATGGAAGCAACCTAGTTGTCCATCAACAGATGAATGCATAAAGAGGTTGTGGTGCATATACACAATGGAATGTTACTCAGCCATAAGGGGACCATATTTGAGTCAGTTCTAATGAGGTGGATGAACCTAGAGCCTATTATACAGAGTGAAGTAAGTCAGAAAGAGAAAGGTAAATATCATATACTAACACATATATATGGAATCTAGAAAGATGGTACTGATGAATTTATTTGCAGGGCAGCAATGGAGAAACAGACATAGAGAACAGACTTATGGACATGGGGAGAGGAGAGGAGAGGGGGTGATGTATGGAGAGGGTAACATCGACACTTGTTATGGGAATTTGCTGTATGTCTCAGGAAACTCAAACAGGGGCTCTGTATCAACCTAGAGTGGTGGAATGGGGAGGAAGACGGGAGGGAGGTTCAAGAGGGACGGGACACCATATGTACACCTATGGCTGATTCATGTCGATGTTTGACAAAAAACAACAAAATTCTGTAAAGCAATTATCCTTCAATTAAAAAATAAACAAAATTTAAAAACATACAACAATGCTTTAGTTTAGGAAAACACACTTATGTAACAATAGTACAGAAACATGTACCAGAAGTTAGACGTATATCAAAATTATGTACATGCTTGTCTTGGGAAAAAGGAAAACAGAACTATAAAAAGAGAAACTTCAGCTATATCTGAAATGTTTTAGTTTAAAAAATTAAATGAAGGGACTATTATAAAATGTTAACATTTACTCATTGTGGGTGCTAGGTACAATATGCATTACATTATTTTCTACATTTTTAAGTACTAAAAATAGCTTTTTCTCATAATTTTAAAACATTGCCCCAAATAAAATTTAGCATAAATGCTACGGAATAGCTGACTTGCAAGGCATAAATCAAGTCTTAAAACTTATCATCACAAGTGATTTACTTCACAGAATTTTTGCTGCTGACACATCAAAAAATTTTTTTTACTTTATATAAGCTAATACCTCTTCATGACTTTTATATCAAATGCAAAACATATGGTTCCAACACTGAAACTGATCAACTGGAACTTCATCTCTTGTTTCTATAACTTCTGAGGCAAAAAGACAAGGGAAGGAAAAAGTAGAGAAGCCAAGAGCCTCAGAGACAGCAGGGTAGTTATGATCTGAGTGAAAGTGAAAGTCACTCGGTCGTGTTCGACTCTTCGCGACCCCATGGACTATACACACTTCCCACTCCTACTCACCCTGTCTATCCTACAGGGGGGTCCACGGCACCCTAAGTGGGGTCCTATCCATCCAGAAAACTCAACACTGGGGGAGTAACCAAAATTACTCCGGGGGGAGTGATTGAATCACTCCGCGGGGAACAACAGAGAGTGCTCCGGAGGGAGCTTTTGCTCTGGGGGGAGCAACAGAGAGTGCTCTGGGGGGAGCTTTTGCTCCAAAGAACTTACCTTCGAATAGCCTGTTCCGGGCGCCACTTGCCGGGGTCCAGCCCCGGTGGATCCAGGGAATTCGAAGGTGGGGACGGCGTCGGCATCCTTGGAAAAATACATATTTAATTGCAGATATATAGAGAGATTAGAAACGGATAGTGTAGTAGGAAGATTAGTGGAGAAAAAGAGGCTGAATAACTTGGATTACATGGAATAGCATCCATGCTCCAGATGGGAATTCAGCCAGAAAAACAGGGAGCAAGAAAGAAAACGACATGGGGGAATCAGTCTTTCTGGAAACTGATCTGATTTCTTTATTTTTGGGTTTGCTTATATACCTTTTGTTACACATACCGATGAATACAGAGTCATGCGGGGGTCAGCAGTCCTGACCTTTATCAAAATCAGGTGCTTCACATAAATGTATATTAAAAAAAAAAGGTCTTAGGGGTATTGCATCATCTTCTGGCCATGAGATCTGCTGACATTTTATGATCCTTTCTTTCTGATAACAAAAAAACTTATTTTTTCCAAGGGTGTTTTTTCTTAAACCAGGCACCACCCTCCAAATAAAGTTACATTCCTATAGGGTGAGGGTGTAGTGAGTTACAATCAAGAAAGGAATTTATTTAACCCAAGGTTAACATGATTAATCTTAAAGGTTAAGACTTATTTCTCCTATATGCTTAAAGGTTAATACTTATTTCTCCTATATGCTAGTTATATTCATTATAAGGGCAGGGAATATGGAGATTTAGCAGCAAACATCAGCCCAACAAATGAAAATCCTTTCACCAATGTTCCCCTTCAGATCTATTTAGTCTTAAGATAGTGATAAAGTTACATTTTACATAGCAAGGACACAGTGATTTATAACAAAGTACAGTGATCTATTACAAAAGAGAAAATTCATTAACTCAAAAAGTGTAGTATTGCTAACCTTAAAAACTACTGTATTTCCTTTTCTATATTCCAAATACATTGATTAATATATTCCCAGGTGCCTAAGGATATGGAGGCCTGGCGCAATCATTGACTCAACAATGAGAAAAGCCCTATGCTAATTAAGACTTTCAAAATACTCCAAAACTCTGTGCTGTTTATGGTTGAGAGGTAGTAAACAATCATGTGCGTAGTGGCAGGAGTCATGGATAATCCTGTCACACAAGCTAGTCTTGTCAGCAGAGAGGTTTGACCTGAAACACCCTTGTCACACCCAGGGTAGGGAATTAGCAGCAATTATTGGCACAACAAATGAAAAACCCTTCACCAATATAATTCCTAACCAACCCACTATACTAATAATTTACAACTCCCCAAAAGAATTTGCCTTTAGTAAGTCTAAAACATCTCGTGCCTCTCAGATTGGGAGGCTGTAAACAATCACATGTGGCCGGAGGAACCTATACAGGTGGGCTAGATAACCTTCAGAGGAGTCCATAAGCTGAAACACTCTTGTCACGCCCAGGAATTTTTATTGACTTGGAACTGCAAGTTAACTCCTTCTCCGAGAGAAATGGTTATGGGGGAGAGCCCCCCGTAAAGTCAGAGGTGTAGGTGAGAGCATAAAACAGACTCTGGTTTTGGGGTTAGATGCTTGGGAACAGGGGGTTTCCTGAGGCTTGATCATGCCTTTGCGTATGCCAAGCCTCCTTCCTCATGACCTTTGCCATGGGTGGAGTTCCTCACGCTGGCCCCCAGCACATAGAATTCTCCAGGCCAGAATACTGGAGTGGGTAGCCTTTCCCTTCTCCAGGGGAATCTTCCCAACCCAGGGATCGAACCCAGGTCTCCCGCATTGCAGGCACATTCTTAACCAGCTGAGCCAAAAGGGAAGCCCAAGAATACTGGAGTGGGTAGCCTATCCCTTCTCCAGTGGATCTTCTGACCCAGGAATCAGACTGGGGTCTCCTGCATTGCAGGCAGATTCTTTACCAACTGAGCTATGAGGGAATCCCCAAACTTACTGATCAAGTCTCATTTAGTAAGTAAGTTTCCACCTATTCCAAATTTTAGCAGGAAAAAGAAAATTGACAATCACAATGAAATTCCACTATTCAATTTGATTGAGGGAGGAGTCATAATTATTATACAAACACCTGTTTAGCAACAAGGGATGTGTTTGATATAGAGTGACCAACAGATGTCTAAAAATCTATTTGGAGAAGTTGTAGGGTAAAATTCTGTTGATGTAAACACACATCATCATATGCATCACTAGGTGAACTGAACAAACCACAGCAAACAAAAATAATAAGGGTGAAGTGAAACTGACAGTAAAATTTAAAATTAGTGAAATAATGAAAAAGCTAAAAGATTGGAAGTTGAAAATCATGGAAAGTTTCAATCAACAATAATGATACACAGATAACTCTGCATTCTTTCTGAAACTAGTAGGAATTCCTAATACCTCACAGAGTAGAAGCCAAATTACTATACTTCTGCCAGACTTATTAGGAAAATGCTGAACTAGCCTTTAGCGAGCATTGATAATTTGCTAATTTTGGTTTATGACTGCCAAATAGCTATGAATCCCATCCATGATACTCAGATGCAGGAAAGAGTATATTACTTTTAAATTCTAGCCCTAAGTCACTACTTGCCAGATTGTTGAGAGGCACAGTATCATTACAGGAGGGGAGTCTCACACACCATTCCTAGGGTCCAGAGAGAATCTCTGGACTGATGCTGTCCAGAACATTTGGAACAATGGCACTCAGGCCTTCAGTTCATCGCTGTCACTGCCGAGTTTTACAGTGGGCAGCCTAATCCATTTTGAACAAAGTCAGGTGTCTCCAGTCTTTTAGGCCAAACCTATCTCCCCAAATCTGCACATTCCAGGCAGCCACGGCTGTTATTTAGCCTCACCAGGTGTACCTTGCAGCCACCTCACCAGAAAGGAAATTCAACCTGGGCTTCTGTTGGACTCACTAGCCCCCAAGGCTGTTCCTTTCTCAGTGTCTGCCCTCTTCCTTTCTTTAGTCCAGTCAATGCCACATTTTCTGATTCTCAGAAGCCCCTGTCAATCCCTTTAATGGTCCTGAAGTGCAAAATCCATTTACTTGTGGGAGTGAGACAGTGTATAGAATGCTAGATACTTTAGAATTGTATCAGAGGTCTGTTTTTTCCAGGGCAGAGAGTCTGAGAAGCAGACATACTTTTTAATTCTCTTTGGGTGAGTCTTCACAAGGGAAAAAAGTCACATAAACCAACACAGGGGAAAAGTACCATTCGATCCCTGGGTTGGGAAGATGCCCTGGAGAAGGAAATGACAACCCACTCCAGTATTCTTGCCTGGGAAAGCCCATGACCAGAGGAGTCTGGCAGAATATGGTGCATGAGGTTGCAAAGAGCGGGACACGACTTAGAGCCTGAACATGCACGTACTGTATGTTCAAGGCTGGCAACAGAGGTCTGAAAATTTTCAGTTACTCTACTTGTATTTAGCTACACTTGCATAGCACAGCCTTCCCACTTGGAAGAATCTGGTTTTTGATACCACTTCAGTTGTCCTAGCTGTAGAGGATCTATGGATCAGAACATTAGCCTCGATAAGTTTTAATGATTTTATGGCTTTTTGTTATTATAAAAGTAACAAATAAGTATAAGTTTAAAACTTGGAGAATAAAAGTAGTATAAAGAAGAAAATAAATCACATGAATTCACATTTTCTCATTCACCAATAAACCACTATGCGTATATGTTTATATATTTACACTCCTAACACACATACACAAAGTAATTTTTAACAAAATTGGAATTATATTATGCATGTTTATTTCAATTAATAATATATCATGGGCCTGTTCCTATGACCATGCACATCTCAAGCAATTAATTTTTTATGATATTGTAGTATTCTATTATATGAATATGAATCTGTTTTTTATTGTCAAGAATCTGAGATTTTTCCATTTTTCTATATTACAAATAATGCTTTATGAGCCTCTTTGAACACAGATCATTATGTACATCTATGATTAGTTCCTTAGAATAAATTCCTGGAATAAGAATTATCAGATTAACATTGTAGACATCATTAAAACAATTAATACACATCCCCAAATAACACTACAGGAGAATTGTCCACTCAGTTAAGTGTAGGATTCTGGTCAAAAATGGATATTATTCCTTTTTTAAAAGCGTTGCTATTTTCATAGGCTAATTGTAGTATCATATTGATTAAATTTGCACCCCTTTAATGCCTAGTGAGGTTAAGCGTATCTTACTGGCCATGTACAGTTTTCTTGTGAACTATGTACTCACATTCACTGCCAATTTTTGTTAGGGTGTTTGTCTTTTTCTTGCTGCTTTGAAAGAACTTCTTAAAAGTTAAGGATATGAGAAGTATAACTATTTGTGATAACATAATTTTGTATATAAGAATCCTAAGGCAGCTACTAAAAAACTGTTTGAACAAGTTCAAGCAGTTTCACCAAGGTGTCTGTATAAGACCATAATTCAAAAATCAATTGTATTTTTATACAATAACAAAAAATAAAAATAAAGTTAAAAATTCCTTTATAAATAGCATTAAAATTTAATGCTTAGGAATAAAACAAAATTTAACAAAAGAGGCACAAAACTTGTATTCTGAAAGCAGCAAAAAATCATTGAAAGAAATTAAAGAATACCTAATTGGAACGATATCCCATGTTTCTAGGACAAAGACTTAATGTTGTTTAGATGGTAATATTTCCAAAATTGCTCTACAGATTCAACATAGTGCCTATCAAAAGCACAGCTTCGGAAAGTGACAAGTTGATCTTAAAATTCGTATCGAAAATTAAAGGACCCAGAAGAACCAAAACAATATTTTTTAAAAAAAGAACAAATTTGGAGGACTTAAAATTCCTGATTTCAAAGTTATTGCAAAGCTACAGGAATTAAGACAGTATCACTAGCAAAAGGATAGACAAATAGATCAATGGAATAGAATTACAGCCCAGAAATAAATCCTTATATCTATGGTCAGTTGACTTTTTGACAGGAAAGCCAAGACAATTCACTGGAAAAGTCACTCCAATAAATAATGCTGAGACAACTGGAGACTTACATGTAAAAAATGCAAGAGAATTTATAACACAAAAAAATTAGCTCAAAAGGGATCAAACATATATATAAGATCTAAAAGTTATAAAATTCTTAGAAGAAAATATGGGTAAACCCTTATGACCTTGGATTAGGCAAGAATTCTTAAATGCAACACCCAAAACCCCAGCAAAATAAAAAACTTGGACATTTTCAGACTAAAATATTTTGTGTTTCAAAGAACACTGTCAAGAAAATGAAAAGAAAACCCAAAGAAGGGATAAAATATTTATAAATTATCTATCAGATAAGGGACTTGTGTCCAGAATACATAAAGTAGACTTACAACTTAATAACAAAACTACAAATAACCCAATTAAGAAATGAACAAAAGATGTCATCAGACATTTCTCCAAAGAAAATATAGAAATGACCAATAAGCACATGAAAAGAATCTCAACATCATTAGGTATTAAAGTATTAAAGTAGTGTATTGGGAAATGTAAATCCAAATCACAATGAGGTATCACTTTCATTCACTAAGATGGTTATAAACTAAAAGATCATAACAAGTTTTGAAGAGGATGTAGAGAAGTCAGGGTCCTCATAAATTGCTGGTGGGAATATCTTGATATAGGAAGACAGTTTTTCAAAAGGTTAAACATAGATTTACTATATGACCCAGAAATTCTTAAGCATATAGTCAAGAGAAATGAAAACACATATTCACAAAAAACCCCATAAAACTTGTATATGGGTGTGTGTAACAATATTATTTTTAATAGCTAAGTAGTGGAAAACCCCAGCAAATGTCCATCTGTTGGTAAATGAATAAATAAAATATGGCATACTCATATAATGTAATATTATTCAGCCATTAAAAAGGAATTAAGTACCAATTCATACTATAACATGGATGGATTTAGAAAACAGTATTTTAAGTGAAAGAAGACAACATGTTTTCTGACTCCATTGATTTGAATTATCCAGAATACACAAATCCACAGAGTAGATGGGCTGCTTGTTACCAGAGACTAGAGAAAGGGGGAAATGAGGACTGACTGCTAATGGGTGTGGTAATTCTTTTTGAGTGACAAAAATGTCAGGAATCAGATAGTGGTGATGGCTACATGACTTTTTGAATATACAAAACAACTACTGAATTGTATACTTTAAAAGGGTTAAATCTATGCCATGGGAATTACATCTCAATGGGAAAAAAAAAAAAGGAGCCAAGTACCAATAGATGTTGCAAATGGTTGAACCTTGAAAACATGCTAAGAAGCCAATCACAAAAGACTACTTTTTGCTTGATTCGATTTATATGAAATGCCCTCAGTGGAAAATATCCAGATACAGAAAGTGGAAACCCCCTAGGGCTGAGGGGATGGGAGGAAATGGGAATGATCTTTAACAGGCACAGAGGTTTCTTTTTGAGGTAATAAAATATTCTAAAATTAATTGCAGTGATTATACAAAATACCATTAATTGTACACTTAAACTGGGTAAATTTTATGGTATGTGAATTACATTCCAATGTATCTTTTAAAAGTAAATTAAGGTTATAAATCATTTGCATATTATGTATGTTGAAAATATACTTCTCCATTTGTCTTAGGACAGGTAAAAAATCTGCCTGCAATGCAGGAGCTGAAGGAGATACAGGTTCGATCCTTGGGTCAGGAAGATCTCCTGGAGGAGGGCATGGTAACCCACTTCAGTATTCTTGCCTGGAGAATCCCATGGACAGAGGAGCCTGGCAGGCTACAGTCCATGGGGTCACAAAGAGTTGGACACGACTGAAGTGAATTAGCAGGCAGGTAGGCAGACATTACTTTGCCAACAAAGGTCCATCTAGTCAAGGCTATGGTTTTTCCAGTGGTCATGTATAGATGTGAGAGTTGGGCTATAAAGAAAGCTGAGCAGGAAGAAATGATGCTTTTGAACTGTGGTGTTGGAGAAGACTCTTGAGAGTCCCTTGGACTGCAAGGAGATCCAACCAGTCCATCCTAAGGGAGATCAGTCCTGGGTGTTCATTGGAGGGACTGATGCTGAAGCTGAAACTCCAATACTTTGGCCACTGATGTGGAGAGCTGACTCATTTGAAAAGACCCTGATGCTGGGAAAGATTGAGAGCAGGAGGAAAAGGGGATGACAGAGGATGAGATGGTTGGATGGCATCACTGACTCGATGGACATGGATTTGGGTGGACTCCAGGAGTTGGTGATGCACAGGGAGGCCTGGCGTGCTGCGGTTCATGGAGTCACAAAGAGTCGGACACAACTGAGCGGCTGAACTGAACTGAACTGAGGCAGTCTTTGTTTAGTACAGAAAAATTAAGTATTTGTAATAAGAAATCTGTTAATCTTTTTCCACATGATTTTTTTTTCTTTTCCATTCTAAGAAAGACCACCCTACCATCATAATAGGTAAATATGTGTGCATATATTCTAGTTCTCTTTGGGTTTGATTTTTAAAAATATTTAACTAAATCCTTTGAAGATGTCTCTCATATTTTGCAACTATTTTGTGAGCTTCTACAAGATAATGTTCTTAACTTAGGTTTTTCTCTTTTCTTTCTTTTCTTTTTTGTTTTTAATATTGGTAAAGTGTGATAATCAGAAGCTAGAATGCCCTGAATCTAGCTTTATTGCTTTGTTTTGTATTCAGACTGAAGTATGGTTTTAGCTGCTGTGATAAATCAGGAACTGTCTCCCCTCCACCTACCACCCTCCCTCAACCTCTGAATTAGACTTGGCAAATTACATTGCTGGATATGTTACTTGTTGAGTTGACTTCAGAGCTATAATCTGGAAGTTTGTCTAATTGGAGTGATTAGTTTTGGTCTTGCGGTCATGAAAGAACCAAAAAAGAAGTCTGCAATATCAGATACATTCATCAGTCAAGATAGGGAGGTGTTGATGGCTTCTCTTTCATGTAAATCCAAATGGCTGTGGCATGTTTGGCTCATATTCTTTTGATTTGTGAGCTAATTTTTACAAACTGTAGGAAGAAAACTGCTGCCAACGTTATGGTTTGAA
The DNA here is from genome assembly GCF_023091745.1 of Budorcas taxicolor. Classification (NCBI taxonomy): domain Eukaryota; kingdom Metazoa; phylum Chordata; class Mammalia; order Artiodactyla; family Bovidae; genus Budorcas; species Budorcas taxicolor. Next base: position 30,504,254 of record NC_068917.1, read on the forward strand.
GAGTTGGCTTTTCTATCCAAAGGCACAGAAAATGTAGTATAATGGCTGGCCTCAGATAATGAGGTGGGAGGAGGGAAAGAAAAGGTTGGCAACAGAGTATGTCCCTTTCTGCCATTTTGTGGGAAATCAGAAATGGCAAAAAAGAGAGAGAATGAAATATACTCATTATTCTTCTCTCCAAAGAGTTTGTCTGTCACTGATGGGTCCTGTGTTGCTCCTTAACCTTTCATTGATGACATTTAGCCCGAGGGGGGACATCACCTGAGGCAAGTTTTCTGTACCTAACAGAACTGTGCCATTTCAAACTTAGCAATATTTAGAGTCCTGATGATTGCCTTCTCCTTCTCAAAATGTAAAATCCCTCTCTTCTATGAGGAAATTAGGACAAGGGAGTATTACACTAACATAATACACTGCTCCCTTGATTAGCAAATGTCTTCAGAAATGGATCTGGGGCTCTACACCACCCTCTCCACTCAGCTCAAACTTCTTTTCCAAAAGTGACAGTTACCTCTTGGTCACAAATTAGATGGCCTTCTCTTTATCTTCATTCACTTCTCCCTAATAAGTAACACTGACCTTTGCCCACTCCCTTCTTTGTTAAATTATCCCATTCCCTACTCTCATAGATATTTATATTCCTTGGGTCAGTGTGATGAAGAGTACAGGCTCTAGAGTCAAATCTTGTCTCCACCAATCAAGAGTGCTGATCCTAACTTCTTAGCAACTTGGAGTCCCCATGTATAAAATGGGGATAATAACTGTGCCCAACTCATAGGGGTGTATTAAATGAATTAATTATAGAAGAGTGACTCCCAGCATCTACATTTATAGAGTACTTGCTGTTATTAGTATTTTTACTACTGCTGTGGTTGTTATAGCTGCAGCTGTTATTATTGCTATTATTTCTTCTCTGGTGTCTTTTCATTGGTCTCTTCTCAATCCCTTCTATCTTTCCTCCAGACTCCTAAGTGTATGTGTGTTCTTGGGCCTCTTCTTTTTTCTTGCTTCATAAAGAAAACCTCATTGTGTCAGATGGATCAGACTTGCTTGTGTACCACTCATATCCTCTGAACCCCACTTCCCTCTACAGCCACTGCTGCGGTGACCAGTCCTTGCAGGCTCTGGCCAGTTTCTCACGGATGCAACTCACAGCACCTCACTTCAGGTCCCTAACAGGTATTTCTTGATATGGGCCACTTGCAGAAAACTTGCAACACAAACATACAGGTAAGTCCACTCTTCTGAGGGCATCCTGACCAATGGAGAACAAGAGACAACAGATCAACACTTCCGTCTCTCTTTTAGCCCTTAGGTGAGTGGTTCAGAACCTCATTTCAAACAGCTGCTCGCACGGTCCCAGGACACCCTTACTAGTTAACAGTTTGATAATGACTTCTTAATTGGCTTCCTCTCCTTCCCTGAATTTACTCCTTTTTAACTTCTGCTCCCTGGGATCAAATTTCCAGAGGAATTTACTGCTGCAAGTCTTTGCCTCATGTTGTTTTGCAGAAAAACCAAGCTAAGACACTCATCTATTAAGTCAAGTAGTATTTAACTTCAAGGATTATCTTCTGTGCAGTTTTATCTCTAAGGTAAGAGACTTCAATTACTTTGGAGCCTAAGACTAGTCTTTGGAGGAGGGTGGGGGTCACTGGAATAGGCCCGTTTGGTGACATAAATGAAAAGTAAGTAGCTACCCATGGTCCTCAGAGAAACTGAAAATATTCTTACCTGAGCACTGGTACTCAGTGTACTAGATTCCTACATAAATTCCTGCTTTTGCTTAAGACAGCTTCTCTGAACTTCTTGCCTTTGTTTTGTGGGAGTGGGGTTGGGGCATAGGTTTGTTAATTTTTGGAAGGTGGTTTTTGTTTGTTTACTTTGGATAGAGATGAGTTCATGAGAGAACCATGAACTGTTTCGGTGTGTGGATTGAGGAGAGGGATGATCTGAAGCTGAGAAACACAAGGGAGAAGTTGAAGCAGTCCTGCGGGACTTCATGTGACCAGTAAGAGCAGAGTTTTTCAGGTGCTGGTGACAAGTGTGGAAAGAGGCTGGAGATTAAATTCTTGTCCTTTTCCTCATTCCCAACCATCACACGAACCAGAATAATTCTGACACCCCACAAGTAGTGGCTTTGGCAGCAACACAGAACCACAAACTTGCTCAGACACTACTGTTGCCTGAAGATCGCTGCCAGCAGAGGCACTGCCATTTTCTTGAGGACCTCGGAGTGGCATCAGTTGGATGGCGCGAAGCTGGAGTGAGCACAGTCAATGAAGTGGGCAGACTGGTTTATGGGCACTTCTCAGGCATTCTTCTGGGGACTCTCAGAATCCTCAGAATCTACTGGGACATCTTTAGGTTAGATATTTACCCCTCAGAGGTCCTCTTGACCTTTCCAATCTTCCAGAGCCTTTAGCAATTTGTTTCCACTGTGACACTGCTCTGGTGACCAGCCATGAGTTCACAGGGCAAAACACAAGAGTCATCCCATACCACCCACACGTTGCCCTCACCTGAGAGCTTCCTTATAAGACTTTGTGGCTTTAGAGGAAGTGGGATCCCTGCAGTACCCATGCAAGACCATCTGAAATCCTGAGAGAGTTACACAGTACAATCTTTGACCTAGGTGAAATGGAGCCAGAAAGTAAATTAATCCCTCTTCCTCCTTCTAGGCTTCCCTGAGAACTAGTCATGTCAATGGAATCTTGGGAGATTGGGTAATCTATTATAATCTTTGATACCAAGTGTTGGCAATCTAATTAACACACTCTTATGCCAGCTCCTCTTCTTTACTGCCTCACTCCCCTTTTCCCTCATTTCAGTGACCTGGGGTTAAAATCCCTAACAATGAAGTGGTGCACAAGGGTTTGCATCAGGTTCTGCTTTCTGGGGAACAAAGAATCAGATAGGGTGGAGCTATGGTTGGGCAATCAGTTAGTGGGGCTAGAGCCATTGTAATCTGGGATATTAAAATGCAAGACTCTCTTATTCTATACTTCTCAGTCTAGCGAAGGCAAGTTAATTGAAGTTGTGTTTTCTTCACTAGATTAAAATATGAAGCCCCCAATGCCCCCCAGTACAAACCTCGTTATTTTCTGCATAATGGAGCTTTCCACTCCACTGTCTCTCAAACACTGCTAGCTCAATATATCCACAACTGACCTCACCTGGGGCCACAAAATATTCCCTCAAATTGATAAAATGATTCATGTAAGTTCTCTGTTTCACTTGTCATTTTTATCCTAATCATTGTTCTTATCTACCAGATTAGAAAACTCAGTAAGCTTTAATTCTTCCTTCCCTAGAAGAGGCCACAACTAGTCATTGCCTACCTGTTGTTTCTGCCTCTTCCATACCTGCTCCATAGTCCCTTTTTCTCTGCCCTTGCTGCCACTGTATTGGTTGAGACTTCTGTTATCATTTGCTCCAAGTATTCTGGGAGTCTTCTAACTGGGTTCCCTGTCCATTTTTATCCTCTCTGATCCATCTTGTCAATCCACTACCCCCACATCCATCATTGTATCCTTCTTCATGTACCACAAGCTCCAAGATTTTAAGAAACAGAGTCAAAATTACCTTTGAAAATTTCTTAAATATTTTGGTCTAGAAAGCATAGTATGAAGTAGTTTTGTTAACACACTAGAGAACAAACATTAAGTGTATTAAATTTAAATCTCCCAGTTAGTTCAACATAGCTAGTTGTTTTTCCTGCACTAGAACAGATTGTATCTTCATGTTAAACACTCGATGGAGTAGTTGAATTGTGTTTTAGGGTGATGTTGTGTGATACATGCATATCTATAAAAACAGTCATCATGCTCAGTGTGGTGAGAGGTTCACGTCATGAGAAACACGTGAAAGCTGAGACTTCTGTGGAAAGGAAGCATTCACAGCCCCAACCTCACGCTCACTCTGGACACGTGCTTACTGAGTGGGAGGGTGGGCAGAACTAGCTGCTCCCTTAACTTGCCTCTCGCTCTCATTCACATTTCCCGGTGCTTTGGTTGAATTTGAATAAAGCAAATGCACATGGAATGTGACTACACTGTACACACTTTTGTACCTGGACCCAGTGTCCATGGAGTAGGCCATCAACAAATGAAGCCACATGATAATAACTGAATCAGGAAAACCTAATTCAAGCCCTGGTTCTAGAATAGCAAACTATATGGTTTGGGCAGGTCAATTGACCATACTGTAACTAAATTTATTGATTCATAAAAGTGTATAATCATTGGTTTATTTACCCAAAATCACTTTTATTTGCTTTCATATATAGACTATATAATTTTTATTAATAATGGTAGCCATAATTATATAAACTATTTTGTATCAGACTAGGCTGGGATCTTTTCATAAGTTGTTTATAATTTACTACACATTAATTAATCCTAGGGCTTCCCAGGTGGCTCAGTAGTAAAGAATCCACCTGCCAATGCAGGAGATGTGGGTTCAAGACCTGGGTCAGTTAGATCCCCTGGAGAAGGAAATGGCTACCCATTCCAGTATTCCTGCCTGGAAAATCCCATGGAGAGAGGAGTCTGGCAGGCTGCAGTCCATGGGGTCACAAAAAAAGTTGGACATAACTTAGCAACTAAACAACAACAAATTAACTCTAGTAAGGGTTGTACATCAGGGTTTATGCAAACTCTATGAACAAGCTATAAAGCTTCCCTAATTATGAACAGCTTCCATAAGTGCAATTTTTCAGTCCTTTTTATTGGGGGAGGAGGCGGCAGGGAGGAGGTTAGTCATAAAACCAAAGAGTCACTCTATCAGTGTCCAGTAAAAACATCTCTAGGTATTGGGCAGTATGTTTTGCTTTAGTGGATAGACTTCTACTCATACATTGAAACTTGTTGAATTTAAGACAACTTGCCATTAAGACACAAATATTTTAAAAACCAGAAACCAAAGATAATTTTCATTTAAAAACAAACACTGTGCTTTCTTGTCACTTAACATGTTCATTTTACAGTCTCAGAGCACTTTTAAAAAATTATATATCATGCTTCTGTGTACATAGGAAATGTGGGCAAAATGAGTTGATTAAGTTTTTCCTAACCCTGCTGCACATTGAGGCGTTGTCTTCTAAATCACTTTCCCCCTCAGAATTGTTGTCCACATTTTCCAGTATAATACTTTCCTCTGTTCATCAAAGGCACTGGTGATGCTGCATTTCTTAAAAGACTGCATGAAATAATTAAACCACTGGTCTTTCGTTCTTGGAGCTTCCCATGTATCTCAATGGTAAAGAATCTGGTTGCCAATGCAGGAGAGGCAGGTTCTATCCCTGGGTTGAGAAGATCCCCTGGACTAGGAAATGGCAACCCGCTCCAGTATTCTTGCCTGGAAAATTCTACAGACAGAGGAATCAAGTGGGCTGCAGTCCATGGGTCCAAAGAGTCAGAGCATCTGAGCACTGAGTTCGAGTTCTTAAATCCGCTTTGCTATTATGTAGTTAGCTTTTGACTTCAGCTTTGTAGATAAAGCTCCATACATCTGATTCATCACCTCCTCACTCTCTCCTTATTAAATCTTGAAGGGTAAAACACCATTCCACTATATTCTACACTTGTGATTTTCTTTCAAGACCCCCATTCACATTTCGTAGTTTTGATACTGGCACATTTTATGTTTATAAGGGCACAGGCAATGGGACATAAGTACACTGAGACAACAGTTATTGTAAGTCACTATTGATTACAAAGCACACACCATTTCAGGAATGTTAAAATGTAGGGAGAACAAAAGGAATCTTAGAGTCGATGAAACGCATTAAATTGCAAGGTCAAAGGCAGAAAAATTTTCCCTTCCAATGTTTAAAGAGGAGAAAACTGGCTCAGAGGGAACAAGTCATTTGCCTGAGGACACATGAGTCCAAGTGATTCCAAAGCACACTCCACCGCATCACAGTGCCTCTTCTCAGAATCCTAGCCAGTTTGCAAGTTAGATTTTACCCCAAAACAGCTCCCCATCTTCTTATTCTTTTACCATCAGTGGGGCCTGCAGTTATCCGTTGTCACTCCCACAGTGACTTCAGTGGGTGGTGTTGCTGTATTGTTTCTCCCAGTGTCTTTGTGACTCTTCTATTTATTAGTGCAGTTAAGAAGGGGCCTTCAGTCTCCAAGAAACCAGAAGAGACAAATAATATCACGTGGCCAAAATGAAGACTTTTTTTTTACCAGAGAAGAATGAAATATAGCAGTTTCAACTGACCAGAAACTTGGCAACATGTTTTATGGATTTCATTGTGCACCACTTGGATTGTTGGCAGTCAATGAAACCAAGTACAAAACTCCAATTATTGCCTCATTTTTACCTAAACTCTACATTTTCTCTGGTTTCTCCCCTAATTGTAATACTTTCACTATACATTCTGAAAATCTGCTGTAGATTTAAATATTTCCAAATAACATCAGAGGTTTCTGTTAACTTGCTATACTTTTATAGAACTTTTGATCATGGGAGGCAAACTTTAGGTATTAGCTTTCCTAGTGCTGGATGATTCTTGATCTACTGGGCTGTCTGTAGTATATAAAAGGCCATCCTCCAGGAGGCCTTTACTGTGTGTTTCCTGGATATACCCCACGATACATGTGACAAGGATGAAATTAAACTAACATAGAAGCATTGGCTCCACCCTACTGTCAAGAAGAAAACATTCTCTGTTGCTTGGCATGCTATAGGACTTGGGTCCCTGTTTTGACAATTGTAGAAATGAACAGAACTACAGAATTGAAAGCACTAGAAGCAGGGAGTAGTTCCTGGTGGCTCAGACAATAAAGAATCTGCCGGCAATGAAAGAGACCGGGGTTCAATCCCTGAGTCAAGAAGATCCCCTAGAGGAGGAAATAGCAACCCACTCCAGTATTCTTGGCTGGAGAATTCCGTGGACAGAGGAGCCTGATGGGCTACAGTTCATAGGGTCACAAAGAGTCAGGCACGACTGAGCAACTAACACTTTCGGAAGAAGGGAGTAGATTAATGTACACAGGCAAGGACACCATGCTGCCCTAGGAAAGAAAAATCTGCAAAGAGAGAGAAAAAGAAACAGACTATGCAGTAACTAGAGTTTTGAGAGGAAGATACTGAAAAGCACTAACGAGCCACTACACAGACAAGGAATTTTAAGGAGAAACCAAGGTAACAAGAATTTTTAGGAAGGTTTACTTTACTCGGTACAGTGAGACGTAATTCTTTCCCTTTACACAATGTTTAAACATTAACTTAGTAGAGACATACTATTTTTCAAGACTTTGGAAGAATCATATTTTTATATATTTTTTGGAAAGAGTACTTTCCTGAAAAAAAAAAAGAAAGAAAGGACTCATAACAAGAGAGAGAAGTCCCTGCTGGATGTTAGTTACAACATATAACCTCAGGATTCTTCCACTTGTTTTCTGACATTAACACTGGATGTCAAATTCAAAAAAGAACTTCCAGAGCCCAGTACCACCCTCCCCTATTCTGCAATTAATAAACGCATAGAAGAATGACTGTCCACACTTAAAACTGTTTTATTTTCTAGGGCTAGACAACAAATGTTCGATGTTATAAACACAGTAGAGTAGAAGCTGATTTAGAGAAGAGAGAAAACATATTAAGTAATCTGTGTACCATCATCTGAACAGTCCAGGATTGGAGTCAGTGACCCTTCCCTGACTTCATTGATCCTCTCAATAAAATTCCAGCAGAGGTAAGAATGCCTGGAGTTCTTTGTACTTTCCTTAAATTGTAGAAAAAATAGGAGCTCAAATGAAACCTCTATTACAAATATTGGACAAGCCAAACATATTAACAGTAAAATTCTCAAATATTTAGCCAACCCCATTTTTTCAGAGGTTAAACACTCTTCTCTCCTACTCTCTGATATTATTGTAAGTACTAAGTAACACTTTATTATATAAATATGGCCTGCCAGGTCTAATTGCTGTGTGCAAAATTTACTAAATCGCAAAGTAAGAGTACATATGAAGCTGCTTATAGAAAATTGCAAAGTATTTAAATGATGGGAAGAGAATGTTATGATTGGCAGGAATATACTTTTACTCTACATAAAATTGAGGAGACTGTGTAAACAAAGTCAAGTTTCCATACACAAATGATCCCCCCTCCCAATTATAAGTAACACCAAAAATGAAAAGGATAGAAATGAAAAGTGATCCCTGTGAGATAATCTATGACACTGGAATAATGTAACATGTAAATATTATTTTTTCTTGGACTACAGTTAAACACAGCCCTAAAGGAGTCTGCTGTTGAGTTTTGTTCTCCATTTTACCGCTGCACAGTTTGTAACAAAATTTAACAACGGACAAAGCATGGAAATAATTAAGTGTGAAACAACAGTCATTGCCTCTTTCAGAAAGCTAAGTTCTCCCTCCTAATACTTGGAAATCTCTAATTTTGTCAGACATTCAAAGATACTTAAGCTCCTAAATGGGGGCATTAGTTCAATAACATGCCAGGAGCAAATGAGAGAGAGTTGCATTCATGAAACTGTGCAAGCACTTGTGTGTATTTTTAGAGAGTACTAAAGTGTTCTTTACAAATGACATCAACATTCAGGGTTCTGCCATTTCATGGTTTAGCCTGATTTTCCCTCCAGAACTCCTATTTGTTGCTAAGATATATATCTTTGTATTTTCACCCACAAAACAATTATCCTTGCAGTCACGCTAACCTCCAGATACCTAGACTAGGACCCATTATGTTGAGATTTGCACACACCCTTGCAAACCACAATTTCCAAGTTTTTGTTCTGCCAAATGTCTCTCAGTCATTGAAAAACCGCCACTACTTGGTCTCTACTTGTTGAGAAAATAATCCGTTCCTAAGGATTTCCTGGAAAGGATTGCTCCTTCATACAAGATCAATTAAGTGTGTGCTGCTTCCAAGAGTGATCACCCCACTGTGAGACAATTGCTTCTTTAGTAGTAGCTGAACAATTTGGAGACTTGTCCTTGGATTTGGTGGGTAGAGCTGTCAGCATTCACTTGCCTCTGCACATTGGTACAGGAAGTAGCATACTTAACTCATTATTGCACTAAAAGGCCTGATAGTGAGAATTTCTAAAGAACGGCTTAATTAAGGGTGTCACCTAACATTTATGATAACAAGATTTAGCACAGACAGGTTTTATTGAAAGCATTACAATTGGCTTTCATCACAACTGACTATTAGAATTTGAGTTTCAAGAAAGCTAAATAATTTATATAGTCACATGACTACATCATTGAACCTAGATCATGGGGAAATTATATATACACAGAACTTTACATATGCATATCTGTGCATGCTCAGTCCCTTAGTCACATCTGACTCATGGCAATCCAATGGACTGTAGCCCACCAGGCTCCGCTGTCCATGGAATTCTCCAGGCAAGAATACTGGAGTGGGTTGTCATTCTCTTCTCCAAGGGATCTTCCAGGGACTGAAACTGCATCTCCTGCACTGGCAGGAGGATTCTTTATCATAATTTCATAAAACCAATTTTTTGGACAATTTCCCCTTTAAAGTAGCAAATAGATTAAAAAGTCTACTATGCTGAGGATTTATATCATTCCATATGTTTTCACTATAATTTTTTCCTTCCTTTCTGAAACGTTGAAAGTAAAAGTTAACATTAAAATCATCATTGTTTGTGACACTAGTGGGAGACAGATTTTTTTCTTCCTCTTTTTCCTCCTAGAAAAAAGTACATCTTAAGTCTCCGGCAATCTTATGCTACTTTCAGGGAACTGGCACCTTTTACTCATATACAACTTAGTATCATTTGTTTTCCCAAAATGATCTGATTTACTCTCTTCCAGGTACTGAAGTGAATGTACTGAGGAAAATTGAAGTTACATGTTTCTAAGATCTCAGATTAGACAGAATAAAGGTGGACTTTCGATGCCATGGAAAATGAATGATACTCTAACAAATAATGCTTGCATAATTGGCTATTCTACTTCATTATAAATATACAACAAAAACATCCAAATGAATTACAAATGTAAATGCAAAAAAAAAAAAAAAAACCTGTTAGACAACAGAAGAAAATTTAGGAGACTACTTTATAGGATGTAGGAGTTGGGAATTTTTTTTTTAACAATTCAGAGACTAAGCAAGTATAAAAGAAAAAACAACAATAGATCTATCTGTGTCAAAAATTAAAATTATTTGTATAAAAAAAGTATCACATTCAAAATCTAAAGATAGTTAACTAAGAGAAATTATATATGATAAAACATGAGCTAATAATTTTTACGCACAAAGACCTTATCAATCTAGAAGACAAACACAATCCAGTACATGAACCAGGAACTTCCAGACGTACAAGCTGGATTTAGAAAAGGCAGAGGCAGAGATCAAATTGCCAACAGCCACTGGATCATAGAAAAAACAAGGGAATTCCAGAAAAAGTGTCTACTTCTGCTTCATTGATTACATGAAAGCCTTTGACTGTGTGGATTACAACAAACTGTGAAAAACTCTTAAAGGAATGGGAATATCAGATCACCTTACCTGCCTCCTGAGAAACCTTTATGCAGATCAAGAAGCAACAGTTAGAACTGGAAATGGAACAATGGAATGGTTCAGAATTGGGAAAAGAATACGTCAAGGCTGTATTCTGTCACCCTACTTATTTAACTTATATTCAGAGTTCATCAAGCAGTGCTGGGCTGGATGAATTACAAGTTGGAACCAAGATTGCTGGGAGAAATATCAACAACCTCAGATATGCAGATGTTCATTTCAGTTCAATCCAGTCACTCAGTTGTGTCTGACTCTGCGACCCCATGACTGCAGCACGCCAGGCCTCCCTGTCAATCACCAACTCCTAGAGTTTTCTCGAACTCATGTTAATTGACTCAGTAATGCCATCCAACGATCTTAGCCTCTATGGTCCCCTTCTCTTCCAGCCTTCATTCTTTCCCAGCATCAGGGCCTTTTCAAAAGAGACAGTTCTCATCAGGTGGCCAAAGTACTGGAGTTTCAGCTTCAGCATCAGTCCTTTCAGTGAATATTCAAGACTGATTTCCTTTAGGATTGACTGGCTGGATATCCTTGCTGTGCAAGGGACTCTCATGAGTCTTCTCCAACACCACAGTTCAAAAGCATCAATTCTTTAGTGCTCAGGTTTCCTTATAGTCCAACTCTCACATCCATACATGACTACTGGAAAAACCATAGCTTTGACTAGATGGACCTTTGTTGGCAAAGTAATGTCTCTGCTTTTTAATATCCTGTTTAGTTTGATCATAGCTTTTCTTCCAAGGAGCAAGCATCTTTTAGTTTCATGGCCAGTCACCATCTGCAGTGATTTGGGAGTGCAAAAAATGAAGTCTGTCACTGTTTGCATTGTTTCCCTATCTATTTGCCATGAAGTGATGGGACCAGATGCCATGATCTTAGTTTTCTGAATTTTGTGTTTTAAACCAACTTTTTCACTCTCTCTTTTCACTTTCATCAAGAGGCTCTTGAGTTCTTCTTCACTGTCTGCCATAAGTGTGGTGTCATCTGGATACCTGAAGTTATTGATATTTCTCCCTGCAATCTTGATTCCAGCTTGTGCTTCATCCAGCCCAGCATTTCTCATGATGTACTCTGCATATAAGTTAAATAAGCAGGGTGACAATATACAGCCTTGACATATTCCTTTCCCTATTTGGAACCAGTCTGTTTTTCTGTGTCCAGTTCTAACTGTTGCTTCCTGACCTGCATACAGATTTCTCAAGAGGCAGGTCAGGTGGTCTGGTATTCCCATCTCTTGAAGAATCTTCCAGAGTTTGTTGTGATCCACACAATCAAAGGCTTTGGCATAGTCAATAAAGCAGATGTTTTTCTGGAACTCTCTTGCTTTTTCAGTGATCCAAAGGATGTTGGCCATTTGATATCTGGTTTCTCTGCCTTTTGAATTTTGAGCATTACTTTACTAGTGTGTGAGATGAGTGCAAGTGTGCAATAGTTTGAACATCTTTGTCATTGCCCTTCTTTGGGATTAGAATGAAAACTGACCTTTTCCAGTCCCATGGTCACTGCTGAGTTTTTCAAATTTGCTGGCATATTGAGTGTAGCACTTTCCCAGCATCATCTTTCAGGATTTGAAATAGCTCAACTGGAATTCCATCACCTCTCCTAGCTTTGTTCGTAGTGATGCTTCCTATGGCCCACTTGACTCCACATTCCAGGATGTCTGGCTCTAGGTGAGTGATTACACCATCATGATTATCCGGGTCATGAAGATCATTTTTGTACAGTTCTTCTGTGTATTCTTGCCACCTCTTCTTAATATCTTCTGCTTCTGTTAGGTCCATACCATTTCTGTCCTTTATTGTACCTGTCTTTGCATGAAATGTTCCCTTGGTATCTCTAGTTTTCTTAAGGAGATCTCTAGTCTTTCCCATCCTATTGTTTTCCTCTATTTCTTTGCACTGATCACTGAGGAAGGCTTTCTTATCTCTTCTTGCTATTCTTTGGAACTCTGCATTCGAATGGGTGTATCTTTCCTTTTCTTCTTTGCCTTTCCCTTCTCTTCTTGATATGCAGATGATACCACCCTAATGGAAGAAGGCAACTAGGAACTAAAGAGCCTCTTAATGAGGCTGAAAGAGGAGAGTAAAAAAGCTGGCTTAAAACTCAACATTCAAAAAACACTAAGATCATGGCATCCAGTCCCATCACTACATGGCAAATAGATGGGGAAAAAATGGAAACAGTAACAGACTTTACTTTCTTGGGCTCCAAAATCACTGCAGATAATGACTGCACCCATGAAATTAAAAGATGCTTGCTCCTTGGAAGAAAAGGTATGAAAACCTATACAGCATATTAAACAGCAGAGACATCACTTTGCTAACATAGGTCATTATAGCCAAAGCTATGGTTTTTCCAGTAGTCATGTACAGATGTGAGAGTTGGACCATAAAGAAGGCTAAGTGCTGATGAATTGATGCTTTTGAAATGTGGTGCTTGAGAAGATTCTTGAGAGTCCCTTGGAGATCACATCAGTCAATCCTAAAGGAGATCAATCCTGAATTTTCACTGGAAGGACTGAGGCTGAAGCTTAAGCTCCAATACTTTGGTCACCTGATGCAAAGAGCTGACTCGTTGGAAAAGACCCTGATGCTGGGAAAGACTGAGGGCAGGAAAAGAAGTGGGTGACAGAGGATGAGATGGTTGGATGGCATCACTATCTCAATTGGTGTGAGTGGGAGCAAACTCCAGGAGATTGAGAACAGGGAATCCCAGGATGCTACAATCCAGGGGGTCTCAAAGAGTCAGATATGACTTAGGGACTGAATAGTAACAACAATAGAAATTAGGGTGGAAATTAATAAGAAATTTCTAGGATATAAGGTCAAAAAGACACTTGTCATACAATAAGATCCAAGGATAAATAACTTGCTTGGAGCCCATGAATGGTCAGATCCCTGTCTGGGAAGATCATAACTGAGTGATGACTTCAACTGTTGTCTTGCTAGATCCACAAAGGCCAAGCTTTCCAAGGAACTGCCAGTCAATGACTGTGTACAGTGAAGGTGCAAATGCAAGCTCATTCCTGTGACAAGTAGGACTCTCTGGTCATTGGCTTGGGGGTTTACCATCAGTTGGGCTTCCCTGATATCTCAGTTGGTAAAGAATCTGCTTGCATTGCAGGAGACCCCAGTTCAATTCCTAGGTTGGAAAGATCCACTGGAGAAGGGAAAGGCTACCCACTCCAGTATTCTGGTCTCGAGAATTCCATGGACTGTATAGTCCATGGGGTCACAAATAGTCGGACATGACTGAGTGACTTTCACTCACACTGGCAGAAGCTTTCTTCAAACTATGCTGAGATATGAGACTCTTCCTACCCAATTCTCTCCCCAACCCTTTACAGGTGCCACACCTGCATCATGGTTCAAAGACTATCTCTTCTTTCTCCTTTTCCTTCTCCTTTATGTTTTATAGTTATTTACCTAGCATATCTTGAACTTATAATCCTGTTTTGACAGCTGCTTTAAAAAACCCAAACTAACACAAAATAACAATGAGAGAGGTGGAAAAATATTCACTCTGTTGCTGGTGGTAGGAGTATAAATTGGTAAAAAAAAAAAAAAAAAAAAAAAAAACTTTGGAAAAAATGGCATTATTTAGTAAAAATGAAGAGGCACAGAGTATACAAAATATAAACTCCATTTATAGGGAGATAATCTAGAAAAGTATTTCTCAAGGTGTGTTCCAGAGAAAACTTAAAGGTCTCTAAAAACTTTTGGCAGGGTCTGTAAATTCAAAACAGTTTTTATAATAATACTTCCATGATCACTGCCCTTATCTCACAAGTGTGTGGTTGTTGTTCAGTCACTCAGTTGTGTCTGACTCTTTGCAATCCCATGGACTGCAGCTTGCTGGGTTTACCTGTCCCTCACTATCTCCCAGAGGTTGTCTCTCTCAAATTCATGCCCATTAGTCGACAAAGTGATGTATCTGCTTTTTAATGTGCTGTCTAGTTTTGTCCTAGCTTTTCTTCCAAGGAGTAAATGTCTTTTAATTTCTCATGAGTGTCCAGTGGTGTTTTCAAGGGACTTGATCATGTGTGAGGACACAGTTGCTTTTATAACTGATAGAATGCATGCTTGTGTATTCTTGTATTTTCCAAATTTTCTAATCTAGAAGGTTTAGGATATAAAAGTTTGCATTTTCAGGGACTAACTCAACTTCATCCTTGAAATTCTACTGCATCCCTGAATTTACATCATCCCTGAATTTGTCTTATAAGTTATCTTTGGTTATCTTTTATAATACAATGAATCATTATTCTGAAATTTCAAAATGTTCCCAGCACCTATGGAGATACAACAAGAATAAGTATAGCCTGCTGTCTTATTTTACAAACTATTAATATGTTTAAATTTCATGTAAAACTGTTATTTTTAAATAAGTTTGTTCTAAAATAAAATTTATTCCTAATGAATCATTGGCTTTAAAAGGGAAATAAGAAAAAAATAAACACCTGATGGGGAAAGGACCTGAATAGACATTGCTCCAAAGAAAATATGCAAATTTCCAATGCCCCTTTGAAATGATCCTCAACATCACTAATCATTAAGAAAATGTAAATCAAAATCATAACAAGAAACCACCTCACAAACATTAGGATAACTACTGTCAAGAGCAAAACCCCAAACAAACAGGAAATAAAAACTGTTGGATGGAGAAGGAAATGGCAACCCACTCCAGTATTCTTGCCTGGAGAATCCTGTAGACAGAGGAGCCTGGCAGGCTATAGTCCATGGGGTCACAAGAGTTGGACATGACTTAGTGCACTGTCTTACCCCAGAGATCCTGCCACATATACCACAAAAACCAAACATCCCCCAATGACCTTGGCCCCACTGTTCCAATCACTCTCAGGTGGGAATTCAGGCCCATGTCCACAGAGGTCACAGACAACATACATATGGTTCTGTTATGTCCCATATATTACCCTTTCATGTCCTGAGGAAGACATTTTCTCTTAGAGATTTTCATTTAGTGTATCCTTAAAAAATCTTGTGTTAAACTTGCCTCCATCTTTTTCTTGGGTAAGGACAACCCAGAAATGGCCCTTTTGTGTTTGTGATGTTGCCATTCACAGCTTTTCTTGATAGGCCTAGTACAATCTTGAGAACAGGGTTGCTGTATGCTGAATGTCAGATGGTACCTCTTAGCTTTGCCTATCTTAGATAGTTATGCTGTGCATTTTTTATTGGTGTACCATGTTTGATTTGTCCCTAATACCTTTGAAGTTTTTCTGAGAAATGAAATAATGCAACATGAACTTATTAAAATACATTTTAAGCCTTTTAAAAAAAAACTGTTGGAAAGGATGTAGAGAAATTTAAACATTTGTTTACTGCTGGTGGGAATGTAAAATGATATAGGTGCTCTAGAAAACAGTACAGTGTGTGTGTGTGTGTGTGTGTGTATGTGTGTGTGTGTGTGTACACTCAGTCATGTCTGACTCTTTTCATCACTTTGGACTGTAGCCCACTGGGCTCCTCTATCCATGGGCTTCTTCAGGCAAGAATACTGGAGTGGGTTGCCATTTCCTCCTCCAGGGGATCTTCCCAACTCAGGGATCGAACCTGAGTCTCCTATGTCTCCTGCATTGCGGGCATATTCTTTACCCCCTAAGTTATCAGGGAAGCCCAAGAAAACAGTATAGCAGTTCCCCCCAAAATTAAAAATTGAACTATTGTATGGTCCAGCAATTCCACTCTGGGTATATAACCAAAAGAAGTGAAAGCAAGGTCTCATATAGAATTTTGCACACTCATGTTCATAGCAACATTATTCACAGTAGCCAAAATATAGAAAAAACACGTGTACATTGATTGATAAATGGATAAATAAAAGGTGGCATTACTATACAATGGCATTGCCTTTCTTTGGGATTGAAATGAAACCTGACCTTTTCCAGTCCTGTGGCCACTGCTGAGTTTTCCAAATTTGCTTCTCCAACACCACTGTTCAAACGCATCGGGCTCCAAAATCACTGCAGATGGTGACTGCAGCCATGAAATTAAAAGATGCTTACTCCTTGGAAGAAAAGTTATGACCAACCTAGATAGTATATTCAAAAGCAGAGACATTATTTTGCCGACTAAGTTCCGTCTAGTCAAGGCTATGGTTCTTCCTGTGGTCATGTATGGATGTGAGAGTTGGACTGTGAAGAAGGCTGAACACCGAAGAATTGATGCTCTTAAAGAAAATTAGAGATACCAAGGGAACATTTCATGCAAAGATGGGCTCGATAAAGGACAGAAATGGTCTGGACCTAACAGAAGCGGAAAATATTAAGAAGAGGTGGCAAGAATACATGGAAGAACTGTACAATCTTCATGACCCAGATAATCATGATGATGTGATCACTAATCTAGAGCCAGACATCTTGGAATGTGAAGTTAAGTGGGCCTTAAAATGCATCACTACAAACAAAGCTAGTGGAGGTGATGGAATTCCAGTTGAGCTGTTTCAAATCCTGAAAGATGATGCTGTGAAAGTGCTGCACTCAATATGTCAGCAAATTTGGGAAACTCAGCAGTGGCCACGGGACTGGAAAAAGTCAGTTTTCATTCCAGTTCCAAAAACAACAATGCCAAAGAATGCTCAAACTACTGCACAGTTGCACTCATCTCACAAGCTAGTAAAGTAATGCTCAAAATTCTCGAAGCCAGGCTTCAGCAATACGTGAACCATGAACTCCTTGATGTTCAAGCTGGTTTTAGAAAAGGCAGAGGAACCAGAGATCAAATTGCCAACATCCACTGGATCATGGAAAAAGCAAGAGAGTTCCAGAAAAACATCTTTTTCTGCTTTATTGACTATGCCAAAACCTTTGACTGTGTGGATCACAATAAACTGTGGAAAATTCTAAAAGAGATGGAAATACCAGACCACCTGACCTGCCTCTTGAGAAATCTGCATGCAGGTCAGGAAGCAACAGTTAGAACTGGACATGGAACAAGAGACTGGTTCCAAATAGGAAAAGGAGTACGTCAAGGCTGTATATTGTCACCCTGCTTATTTAACTTATATGCAGAGTACATCATGAGAAATGCTGGACTGAAAGAAACACAAGCTGGAATCAAGATTGCCAGGAGAAATATCAATAACCTCAGATATGCAGATTACACCACCCTTATGGCAGAAAGTGAAGAGGAGCTAAAAAGCCTCTTGATGAAAGTGAAAGAGGAGACTGAAAGAGTTGGCTTAAAGCTCAACATTCAGAAAACGAAGATCATGGCATCTGGTCCCATCACTTCATGGGAAATAGATGGGAAACAGTGGAAACAGTGTCAGACTTTATTTTGGGGGGCTCCAAAATCACTTCATGGCAAATAGATGGGGAAACAGAGGAAACAATGGCTGACTTTATTTTTGGGGGTTCCAAATCACTGCAGATGGTGATTGCAGCCATGAAATTAAAAGACGCTTACTCCTTGGAAGGAAAGTTATGACCAATCTAGACAGCATATTAAAAAGCAGAGACATTACTTTGCCAACAAAGGCCCATCTAGTCAAGGCTATAGTTTTTCCAGTGGTCATATATGGATGTGAGAGTTGGACTATAAAGAAAGCTGAGTGCCGAAGAATTGATGCTTTTGAACTGTGGTGTTGGAGAAGACTCTTGAGAGTCCCTTGGACTGTAAGGAGATCCAACCAGTCCATCCTAAAGGAGATCAGTCCTGGCTGTACATTGGAAGGACTGATGTTGAAGCTGAAACTCCAATACTTTGGCCACCTGATGCAAAGAGCTGACGCATTTGGAAAGACCCTGATGCTGGGAAAGATTGAGGGCAGGAGGAGAAGGGGACGACAGAGGATGAGATGGTTTGATGGTGTCACCTACTCGATGGACACGGGCTTGGGTGGACTTCGGGAATCGGTGATGGACAGGGAGGCCTGGCATGCTGAGGTTCATGGGTTGCAGAGTCGGACATGACTGAGCGACTGAACTGAACGAACTATCTGTACAATGGAATACTATTCCACCTTAAAAGGGAAGAAAGTGGGACACATGCTACAACATGCATGAACTTTGAGGACTTTATATTGAGTAAAGTAAATCAGTCACAATAAAGACCAGTACTGTATGAATCCATCTATATGAGATACCTAAATTAGTCACATTCATTGAGGTAGAAAGTGGAATGGTGGTACCAGTGGCTATGGTGTGCAGCGTGCATAGGAAGTTATTGTTTAATGGGTAGTAATTTCAGCTTTGCAAGATGAAAAGAGTTCTGAGATGGATGGTGATAATGGTTGTATAAAAATGTGAATGTACATAACACCACTGAACTGTACCCTTAAATGAGTATAAGAAGATCAACTGTATGACTCACAGTTTTGAGGGGTTTGTTTTGCCATTCCACTTGGCATGTTGGATGTTAGTTCCTGGACTAAGGTTCAAACTTGTGCCCCCTACAATGGAAATGCAATGTCTTAAACACTAGACCACCAGGGAAGTCCCCAGTTGTATGGTGATGAATGGAAACTACATTTTTGGAGGTGATCGTGCTGTAGTGTATACAGAAGTAGAAATATAATATATACTTGTTCCTTATATAATGTTAGAAATCAATATTATCTCAATAAAAATAAAATAAAAACACAAATGCAGTTTTATTAAAGAATGCCCTTGACAAAGAAATAAAAATTATTAGTGTTATTAAACTTAACCTTTGAGTGTATGTCTTTTTAATAGGCTGTGTGACAAACGAGAAAGCAAGCAAAAAGCACTTCCTCAGAATACTAAAGCAGGATGACTATCCCAAGGAAAAGTACTTAAGGGATGATTTCTATTATAAACTGACTTAGCCACTTTTTTTTCATGGAATACCACTTTTACTTGAAAGTGTGACTCATAACAAGCTATAGAATTCAGACAGGGATTTAGCAAACATCTCAAAAATGAACAAAATGAGCTTATCTGTTTAAGGTAAACATCTGACAGTATTTGTCAATAATGGTAAAATCCAGCCTTAAAGAAACTGTAGAATTTGGTAAATGTCTCAACCATTGTGACCATAACAGTTGAGAAGACTTTTTCTGGTGAGTAGAATCAAGACCAGTGTGAAGCAAGTGAGGTGCCTAGGGCACAAAATGTAAAGAGACACTCACTTGCAGCGAGGCACCTCACTCTCAAGGAGGTACTCACTTTCAGGGTCAGGCAAATACAGGGGTGCACAACCCTGAGAGTGACTTTCTCTTTAATTCTGCACCCCAGATGCCTCATTTCCCTCACCCCCATTGCATCCCTGCTCAAGAGATTGATAGTAATATTAAAAATATGATTTTTAAATTTTGTATAATGAAATGTGTCATCCACCACCAGAAAATTACTAGAGCTAATCAATGAATATAGTAAAGCTGCAGGCTATAAAATCAACGCACAGAAATCCCTTGCATTCCTATACACTAACAATGAGAAAACAGAGAAATTAAGGAAACAATTCCATTCATCATTGCAATGAAAAGAATAAAATACTTAGGAATAAATCTACCTAAACAAAAGACCTATGTATAGAAACCTGTAAAACACTGATGAAAGACATCAAAGATGACACAAATAGATGGAGAAATATACCATGTTCTGGATTGCAAGAATCAATTTAGTGAAAATGAGTATACTACCCAAAGCAATCTATAGATTCAAAGCAATCCCCATCAAGCTACCAATTTTTCAGAGAACTAGAACAAATAATTTCACAATTTGTATGAAAATACAGAAAACCTTGAATAGCCAAAGCAATCTTGAGAAAGAAGAAAGAATCAACCTGCCTGACTTTAGACTATACTACAAAGCTATAGTCATTAAGATAGTATATACTGACACAAAGACAGAAGTATAGCTCAATGGAACAAAATAGAAAGCCACAGATAAATCTACACACCTATTGATATCTTATCTTTGACAAAGGAGGCAAGAATATACAATGGAGAAAAGACAACCTCTTTAACAAGTGGTGTGGGGAAAACTGGTCAACCACTTGTAAAAGAATAAAACTAGAACACTTTCTAACACCATACACAAAAATAAACTCAAAATGGATTAAAGATCTAAACAGAAGACCAGAAACTATAAAACTCCTAGAGGAAAACACAGGCAGAACACCATCCAACATAAATCACAGCAGGATCCTTTATGACCCACCTCCCAAAGTAATGGAAATAAAAGCAAAAACAAACAAATGGGACCTAATTAAACTTAAAAGCTTTTGCACAACAAAGGAAACTATAAGCAAGGTAAAAAGACAGCCTTCAGAATGGGAGAATTAATAGCAAATGAAGCAACTGACAAAGAATTAATCTCAAAAATATACAAGCAGCTCATGCAGCTCAACTGCAGAAAAATAAACGACCCAATCAAAAACTGGGCCAAAGAACTAAACAGATATTTCTCCAAAGAAGACATACAGATGGCTAAGAAACACATGAAAATATGCTCAACATCATTCATTATCAGAGAAATGTAAATCAAAACCACAGTGAGGTACCATCTCACACTGGTCAGAATGGCTATCAAAAAGTCTACAAACAATAAATGCTGGAGAGGGTCTGGAGAAAAGGGAACCCTCATACCCTGTTTGTGGGAATGCAAACTAGTATAGCCACTATCGAGAAGTGTGGAGATTCCTTAAAAAACTGGAAATAGAACTGCCATATGACCCAGCAGGCCCATTGCTGGGCATACACACTGAGGAAACCAGAATTGAAAGAGACATGTGTACCTCAATGTTCATCGCAGCACTGTTTATAATAGCCAGGACATGGAAGCGACCTAGATGTCCACTGGCAGATGAATGGATAAGAAAGCTGTGGTACATATACACAGTGGAACTCAGCTATTTAAAAGAATGCATTTGAATAAGTTCTAATAAGGTGTATGAAACTGGAGCCTATTATATATAGTGAAGTATGTCAGAAAGACAAACACCAATATAGTGTATTAATGCATATATATGGAATTTACAAAGATGGTAATGATGACCCTATATGCAAGACAGCAAAAGAGACACAGATGTAAAGAACAGACTTTTGGACTTGTGGGAGAAGGCAAGGGTGGGATGATTTGAGAGAATAGCATTGGAACCTGTATATTACCATATATGAAACAGACTGCCAGTCCCAGTTCGACGCATGAGACAGGGTGCTCAGGGCTGGTGCACTGGGATGACCCTGAGGGATGGGATGGGGAGGGAGGTGGGAAGGGGGTTCAGGATGGGGAACACATGCATATCCATGGCTGATTCATGTCAATGTATGGCAAAACCCACTACAATATTATAAAGTAATTAGCCTCCATTCAAATCAATAAATACATTTTTAAAAAAAGAATTTCATATTAGAAGAACCCACAGTTAACCAATATTTTGACCAATATATAATATAAAACCTTGCATGAGTGAAATACTCATTCAAAGTAGAAGACAAACAGTGGGTTTTAACGTAAAAGAGTATAGAATGTTCATTTCTACAATTTCAAATTCTATTAAACAACTAACTTTTAAGAAGCCACTACTTGTCAAGTTTTGGCATACCATCCCAACAAACCTATCTACAAGTATCTGAAAAGGCTATTCAATTACTGCTCTCTTTTCCAACTTCGTATCTGTGTGAGATTAGACTTCCTTCATACACATCAATAAAAACAATGTATAGCAAAAAACTGATGCAAAAGCAGAGAAGAGAAACTAACTGTTATTTAATTAATCAGACATTAAAAACTTTCACAAAACTGTATAACTATGCCACTCTTGTTGCTAAGTATTTTTATTTTGGAAAATATATATTTTTGCAAATAAAAAAAGGGTTTATGTTCACGTGAAATGTGTTTATTATTGTCATTTTAAATGAATTAATAAATATTTTAAAATTCCTGTTTTAATTTCTAATGCAGTAAATATCTGTAAGTATTATGATGTAAACACCTGTCAACTTGAGGTTTTCAATAATTTTTACAGGTATGGAGGTTTCCTGACCAAAAAGTTTGAGAACCATTACTGTAGAAATATTCTTGCATATACATAGCAGGAAACATTGGCAAAATTGTTCTCAGTGCCTATGTTTATAATGGCAAAAAAAATGTATAAACAGCCAAAATGTCTACTGATTTGGGAAAGGATAAATTGTGGTATATTCATTCAATGGAAAAAAACAGCAAAAATCAGTGAACTAGTTGCACACATCAGCAGGAATTAGTATCATAAACATAATGCTGAGTAGAATAAGCAAGTCATAGAATGCATACAAACTTCTTCCATGTGTATTAAATTCAAAATCATGCAAAACTAAGTAATACACTATGTATGGATATATGCATATGGTAAAATATGAAGAAATACAAAAGAATAAAAAACAAATCAGAGTAGTGCTACCCACACCAGGGCAAATGGGGCATGGTGCTCGAGCACATCTGGGATGTTAAAATGTTGGTAGTAAACTATTTGTTGTATCACTTATTTATTAAATAAAATATTACTAATAAGTGTCATAGCAGTCACATAGGTGTTTAAAATAGTAATCCTTCTAAAAGCCTATATATGTACTATAAATGTTCTTTTGCAGGTATGGTATTTTATATTTTGGAATATATGGTATATTTCACATTAAAAAATAAATAATAATGAGATATCATTTTCCCCCTTGAATGATCAGTAACACTTTTATTAATTGCTGATGAGTAGGTGAATTATTATAATCTTTTTATAAAGTAATGTAATAGCATCCGTGAAATGCAAAATGCACTTTATTTTTGATCCAGCAATGTCACACTGGGAATCGATCCTGAAAAGGGGAACGCCTTCCTACATGTGGCCAGCTGTACATATGCTGGAGCACATGTGTGGAGTTATTACAACATCATTGAAAGTGATCAAAATCTGGAATCAACCAAACTATCCATTAATAGGAGAATGATTGAATAAATCATGGCACGGCCATACTATGTAGTTTATTTGGCTATTAAAATATTGCTACAATTTTATATGTTAACCAGGAGTAATCAATGAATATAGTAAAGTTGCAGGATATAAAATCAACACACAGAAATCCCTTGCATTCCTATACACTAATAATGAGAAAGTAGAAAAAGAAATTAAGGAAACAATTCCATTCACCATTGCAACGAAAAGAATAAAATACTTAGGAATATATCTACCTAAAGAAACTAAAGACCTATATACAGAAAACTATAAAACACTGGTGAAAGAAATCAAAGAGGACACTAATAGATGGAGAAATAGACCATGTTCATGGATTGGAAGAATCAATATAGTGAAAATGAGTATACTACCCAAAGCAATTTACAAATTCAATGCAATCCCTATTAAGCTACCAGCCATATTTTTCACAGAACTAGAACAAATAATTTCAAGATTTGTATGGAAATACAAAAAACCTCGAATAGCCAAAGCAATCTTGAGAAAGAAGAATGGAACTGGAGGAATCAACTTGCCTGACTTCAGGCTCCACTACAAAGCCACAGTCATCAAGACAGTATGGTACTGGCACAAAGACAGACATATAGATCAATGGAACAAAATAGAAAGCCCAGAGATAAATCCACACACATATGGACACCTTATCTCTGACAAAGGAGGAAAGAATATACAATAGAGTAAAGACAATCTCTTTAACAAGTGGTGCTGGGAAAACTGGTCAACCACTTGTAAAAGAATGAAACTAGATCACTTTCTAACACTGCACACGAAAATAAACTCAAAATGGATTAAAGATCTAAATGTAAGACCAGAAACTATAAAACTCCTAGAGGAGAATATAGGCAAAACACTCTCCGACATAAATCACAGCAGGATCCTCTATGATCCACCTCCAAGAATTCTGGAAATAAAAGCAAAAATAAACAAATGGGATCTAATTAAAATTAAAAGCTTCTGCACAACAAAGGAAAATATAAGCAAGGTGAAAAGACAGCCTTCTGAATGGGAGAAAATAATAGTAAATGAAGCAACTGACAAACAACTAATCTCAAAAATATACAAGCAACTTATGCAGCTCAATCTCAGAAAAATAAATGACCCAATCAAAAAATGGGCCAAAGAACTAAATAGACATTTCTCCAAAGAAGACATATGGATGGCTAACAAACACATGAAAAGATGCTCAACATCACTCATTATTAGAGAAATGCAAATCAAAACCACAATGAGGTACCACTTCACACCAGTCAGAATGTCTGCGATCCAAAAATCTGCAAGCAATAAATGCTGGAGAGGGTGTGGAGAAAAGGGAACCCTCCTACACTGTTGGTGGGAATGCAAACTAGTACAGCCACTTTGGAGAACAGTGTGGAGATTCCTTAAAAAATTGCAAATAGAACTACATGACCCAGCAATCCCACTGCTGGGCCTACACACCAAGGAAACCAGAATTGAAAGAGACACGTGTACCCCAATGGTCACTGCAGCACTGTTTATAATAGCCAGGACATGGAACAACCTAGATGTCCATCAGCAGATGAATGGATAAGAAAGCTGTGGTACATATACACAATGGAGTATTACTCAGCCATTAGAAAGAATACATTTGAATCAGTTCTGATGAGATGGATGAAACTGGAGCCGATTATACAGAGTGAAGTAAGCCAGAAAGAAAAACACCAATACAGTAAACTAACACATATATATGGAATTTAGAAAGATGGCAATGACAACCCTGTATGCAAGACAGCAAAAAAGACACAGATGTGTATAACGGACTTTAGGACTCAGAGGGAGAGGGAGAGGGTGGGATGATTTGGGAGAATGGCATTGTAACATGTATACTATCATGTAAGAATCGAATCGCCAGTCTATGTCCGACGCAGGATACAGCATGCTTGGGGCTGGTGCACGGTGATGACCCAGAGAGATGTTATGGGGAGGGAGGTGGGAGGGGGGTTCATGTTTGGGAACGCAGGTACACCCGTGGTGGATTCATGTCAATGTATGGCAAAACCAATACAGTATTGTAAAGTAAAATAAAGTAAAAATTAAAATTAAAAAAAAATTTTTGCAAAGGAATGTAAACAGGGTCATCTCATTTTTTAAAAGAGAACTATATAATAAATATATTTTCTGAGCATGGAGAAACATATAGAAGGATGTATAAATACTAAACTGTTAACTATGTTTAGCTCACAGGCAGTGGTAATAAGAAGTAGCAAGAGAGAAGATTGACAATTCTTTATATGCCTCTGTATTACTTGACTTAAATTAATGAAAAATAATTAAAATTAATCATTAGTTACATAATTTTTCTTGTTCTTATGTCCCTTAAAAATGGATTCAACAAGGTGTGGGTTGGACTTGGGGATCTAAAATATCAGCCAAGCCAAAAAAAAAAAAAAAAAAAAAGAAAGATTCAACAAATTTAAAAAGACACCAGCCCTTTGAAGTAAATTTTTTTCATATTTCTGAAAAGAGCTTCATTTTCTCTTCAAAATGGAGAGAGAAATGGGAAAGAAAAGGGAGGGGCTGAATGGTCATAAGCAACTGCTGTCATGTTTTTAGAAAAACTGAGAATATATCTGGGACATCAGAAGCACCTATGCATTACCTAATTTCAGAGTCATTTTTACAAGAAAACCCGATTAAACAAAATAGCCCAGAATTGGAATGGTTAAGACACCCTCATGCATTAAAAAAAAAAGAAACTTTTTCCCTTACAGATCTTGTAACCTTCCTTTACAGCACTAGTTCAGAAAATCATTCTGAAGAGCATGACTATTTTTCCTGCTCTCTAAGTGATAATTCCAAAGGACTCTCACAGAGAAGGTCCCAGCCACTCCCTGCCCCATGCTGTCAGAGCCCACGTGGGGGAATCATTCTTCAAAAAGCCATCCTTCCTTTATCTGTCCACACTCACACAAGCACACTTGGGACAGAAGGCAAAAGGTGCCCTAAGCTCTTCTCCATGGCGAGCCAAGGTCATCTGCTTTTAGTGGATCGTTTCATATCAAGTCTCTCATTTGGGTCACATTAAAGAGATCAGAGCATGAAGAAAACCCCACATCTGTGAACTGTTTGGAGTAATTTGTTTGTTTTTCCTACAATTAAAGCCCAGACCATATGAATCAATCTTAATAACTCAAAATTCTAATTATTGCTTTTATATTTTTATTATTTCTGAGTCATGTGCTGCTAAAGAATTTATATCCAAAGGTTTGCATTCTTAAATTCATTTGCTGATACAAGAAACTTGTCAACACTTATATTCCAGGCACTGTCTGGAACACTGGTAATATAATAATTGACAAGGCAGACATGGTCCCATTCTCTTGAATTTTTCAGCTTGGAAAGTAAGAACTGACTGAATAAGAAGCACATAAAAATAAGCTGTTTTGAAGCCAACACAGCTGTCACACAGTGCAAATGATGGAAGATGAACCTGCATAAAACTGAAAGCTCTATTCTAAGATTCTCATGGAAGTGTAGAAACATAACACTAAACTTACAAATTTTGAATAAGGATGTCAGTATTTCAAGAGCTCTATGGTTGGATCTGTTAGTTTAAAGGTACAAAATCGAGTACAATATTGATAAAGGTCCAAGCTCTGGTTTGAATTGCCTAAGCTAATATTGGTAGTTGGGGTTTGAATTTTCTGACCTAATTTCAGAAATAAAAGCAAACACAGGACAAATTTGTATATAAATGAGATAAAGTGTTAACATGAAAGTATAGTAGAAACCATTTTAAGTATTGGATCATATACTGAAGTAGAAAACCTAGTAGCCAGAGGGGTAAATTTTTAAATGTTGTTAATGAATAAAAAAATCTACACTGTAAAAAAACCATGTCCCGTTGCATACAAGGATAAATTGACTAATTCCTTCCATCTTGAGGTGTGAGCATTGTATTACTAACCTTTTTAAAGTAAGAATTGATGCCTTATATAGTTGTAACCTGATCTTTTTTCCTTCTCAAGCACTTTACCTACTTACAGATGTCCTTCATAGCAATAATATTTATATTAGTTGGGACTACATCATGGTTTTCAAATGAATTTTTTTTTTTTGCTTTGGGAGTCGTCCTTGTTGGTTTTCCTGAGAAACTCCCTGGTTTGAAGGTCAAGAAGTCAAAAAATAATGAAGGTAAATAAAAATATCAGATGGTTTTCTGTGTTATTCTAATTATTCTTACCTTGGATCCAGTGACATTTTAAGATAATATTTATCAGTTGGTCCTCCCAAGAGTTAATGATAAGAATGACAACATCTGACATTTATTGAATGTGAAACACGTGCCTGGTACTGTTCTATGAGCTTGGTATGCATTGTCAGATTTATCCTCCTAATAGTCTGTGAGGAAGGTAATTGTATAATCTCCCTTTCACAGATGAGTAACCTGAGACAAAGAAAGGTTAGACAACTTTTCCAAGGATCTTGACTAGTGAGGAGTAGAGTTGTAATGTGAAACTGGGAATTTGAATCAGAGTCTACACTCTTTCCTCCTTTTCTAGTAAACTTTGTACTAAAGTATATCTTGGAGAAA
The DNA here is from genome assembly GCF_023091745.1 of Budorcas taxicolor. Classification (NCBI taxonomy): domain Eukaryota; kingdom Metazoa; phylum Chordata; class Mammalia; order Artiodactyla; family Bovidae; genus Budorcas; species Budorcas taxicolor. The sequence continues at coordinate 30,532,271 of NC_068917.1, forward strand.
AGTACATAAATCATGTGCAACTCAGTGAATTTTCACAAAGAAAACACATTTGGGCAATACCACCCAAATCAAGAAATGAAGCATTTCCAAGAATCCTAGAAGTCCTTCTTTGTGCCTCCTCCCTCTTATTCTCTTTCCATAGATAACTAATATCCTGACTCCTAACACCAGAGATTTGTTTTGTTTCTTTATGAACTTCCTGTGAATGGAATCATATAACAGGATTGTAAAAATGATCCTTGTTACTGTGGAGAGAGGCAGTTAGCTTTATTGTTGTATAGTATTCTAACGTATGACTACATCACAATTTATTTACCCATCCTACTATTGTGGGAAATAAGAACAGCTCCCAGTTTGGGGCTACTAAAAAAAATGTTATATTTAAGATTCTCATTCTCATTATTTTGGGCACATATGTACACTTTTATGTGGCATATAGTATATATATGGGCGTCCGTGGTGGCTCAGATAGTAAAGAATCTGCCTGCAATGTGGGAGACCTGGGTTCAACCCTTCAGTTGGGAAGATCCCCTGGAGGAGGGCATGGCAAACCACTCCAGTTATTCTTGCCTGGAGAATCCCCATGGACAGAGGAACCTGGTAGACGACAGTCCATGGGGCTCAAAGAGTCAGACATGACTGAGGGACTAAGCACAGCACAGCATATATATATCATTATATATATTATATCATAGGTATGATATATATATATGATGATATACTATGATATATATTATATCATATTATATATATATATATAATGAAATGCAATTGCTGGGTTACAAGACATTTATGCTCACTTCAAATGAAATCTTCAAACAATTTTCAAAGTGCTTGTACCAATTTACTCTTTCACCAGCAGTGCATGAGAGTTCCAGTTATTCCATATCATCACCAACACTTGGTATTGTCTGGCTTTTAATTTTTGGTCATTTTGCCGGATGTGTAATGGTATCTTATTGTGGTTTGAATCTGCATTTCTCTAATAATAATGTTGAACAAACCATTGAGTACCTGTTCAAGTCTTTTGCCCATTTTTCTATTAGGTTGCTCATCTTTTGCTCATTGATTTTGAGAAGTATTTATACACTAAGAATATGATACTTTGTCCAAATATGTATTACGATTAGCATCTCTTACTCTTTGTCTTTTCGCTTTTGTAATAGTACTTTGAACATAGTGCTTATGTTCTTAACTGCTACACTAATCTGCTTCAATCTAGAAAAGGACAGTAATTTTAAGTGTCATGATAATATTGGATTTTCCAAAAAGGTTTTTGGGTTTTTACATAAGACCATATAGGAAACTCCAAATAAACTTTTTGGCTAGTCCAATATAATGGATATCTTAGGAAGCCTTCTAATTAATTGACATTTCAAAGTTGTATTTCTCCAGAGTAGCCCAACAGATTGCAATTGGTTATTTGTAACTGAACATACTGTAATGACCAAACTGAACTTTATCTCACCTAGAATATCTATCAATAATTACATGCTTTGGGTTTTTTTGTCGTTGTTGTCATAAAGATACAAACATAATCTCACCTAGGAAAAAGATTCCTTAAGATGCAGGGGAAATGGGTGAAAGTGGTCAAAAAGTAAAACTTTCTAGCTATAAGCTAAATAAGGCCTGCAGATATAATGTACAGCATGGTGACTATAGCTAAGAATACTCATATATTTCCAAGTTACTAAGAAAGTAGATCTTTAAAGTTCTTATTACAAGAAAAGAACTGTAACTATGTGAGATGATAGATATTAATTAAATTTACTGTGGTAATCATTTCATAATATACACATATATCAAATCATTATGTTGTATACTTTGGACTAATATGATGTTAAATGTAAATTACACTTCAGTAAAACAGGGGAAAGTAATACTGTTTAGCTATCACTTTACGGGAAATAAAGTAAAAATTAAAAATGAAGAAATCTGAACAGCTTTTGAAATGGGTTCCACCATGATCTGAGGAAGACAGGTAACCAAACTGAGTACTTTTAAATCTATTGACAATGCCCTCACTAGATAATAATTGATATTGCTAATTATGTTCCCATTTTGTTCAATTTTCTTCTTTCCAATATTTTTTCTCTGGAAAAGGCTGAACTTCATTTTCAGTTTGTTTTTAAGCAATGTTCATGTTTGTTTGGTTTTTAGGTTTTATTTCTTTTTACTTTTACTCCTTTGGGTGTTTTTGTTTTTGTTTTCCTAAAACTCCTAAAAGAAGTGGGATTTTTTAGTTGATTGATTTGACAATATAGATTGTGACACACATACAAATTTATTTCCAAAAACATGATTTGTTAAAGGAAGTAGCATTTATTTGAAATTGAAAATAATGGCTTATCTATAAATTGTAGAGTCTTTACTATGTTTTCTGGTTCGGTGAATCCCATATACTTTTCTAGAATTGCTTTATATTATAGAACCTTTTCACTTATTAAAGCAATGCTCATTTTCTGCTTGTACTTGTCAAGTAAGTGCTGCTTTTCATAGTAGGTAAACTCTGAAATCTCAGTGGCTGAACATGGTGTAAGTTTATGCTGGTAGTACTGTGTGTTTGAATGAGGAGGAGATACATTCTGTTCCAAAGAGTCCATCAGAGACTTAAACTGATAGAAGCTCTGCTGCCTTCAACACATGGTATCTGAAATTGCTCAAATCTAGTCAGCAGACAGGGTAGACAAAGAGCAGAGGACCCAGTGGAAGATTTTATGAGCCAAGCCCAGAAGTGATGTAAATCATTTCCACCCAGATTCCATTGGCCTGAACTCAGTCTCATGCCTCCACCTACAAGCAAATGGGGTAGGGGGCTCAGAAATGACATCCCTGTAATAATTCGGTTTCATGGACAGGGAGCCTGAACATGTTTTTTGAAAAGAATATTTATTTATTTAGCTGCACTGAGTCTTAGTTGTGGCACACTAAGGATCTTCATTGCATCATGTGGAATCTTTCATTGTGGCTTGCAGGCTTAGTTGCCCTGCAGTATGTAGGATCTTAGTTCCTCATCCAGGGACTGAACCTGTGTCCCCTGGGTTGCAAGGCAGATTCTTAACCACTGGACCACCAGGGAAGTCCTGAGCTTGAACATTTAATAATGAACATTCACAATGTTCATGGTTACCAAGCTGGACACAGAGTGTTGCAACTTTAAGACAGGAGGGGGCATTTTTGGAACTGGAACTATTCAAAAGGGTCCAGTGAAGTTATTCTCAATCCCCTCTGTTTCATCCTTACTATAGTCTATTTTTTTTCTGTCAGTTTTTAATCTCAGAAGCCTCATGAATTTCATCCCCTGCATCTCATAACCGGAGATTCCTGCCTACCATGACCAGCAGCAGCCCCGGGTCATGCCCCTCTGGTTACTCCCTTTCCAGGGCAGGTCTCCCTCTCCCTTCCAACTTTATTTTTTTTTTAATTGGGGATGAGGTTTGACATCTTACAGAATTGAATCTTCTCATCTATAAACAATGGAACTCTCTCCATTTATTGAGGTTTTGTTTTTTTGCTCTTCAAATTTAAATTACATTGAGGATTAAGTTTTAAATTTTCTAGCTTTTCCCTTGTTATGGTTGAAACTGGCCCTTTTCCTTATGAGCAGGTGGAGGCAGGTTTGGATTTTCATTGAAGTCCTTAAGATACTTACCATTTAGCATGCATGCGTGCTAAGTTGTGTCCTACTTTTTTGTGACCCTATGGACTATAGCCTGCCAGGCTGCTCTGCCTGTGGGATTTTCCAGGCAAGAATACTGGACCTTCCAATTTTCTGATGTACTCCCTTTCTGGTAATCCAAACACCCAAAGTCCCCCACAGCCAATTCTGCAGTGCAGGATAATAAGCTTCACCTGGTCCATCACATTTCTCTTTTGCTGGTGTACTAGGTCACTTTCTTTTCCAGACAGCAGCTATTTAGGGGAGTAGAGGTGCTTTTTAACCAGCTAATGAGTGCATAGCTCTTTAGGTATAAATTGTTCTTTATAACAGTGTCTCAGTCAGTTTTTAATAGATATTTTGCCTCTGGTAATATTTTTCAAAGGCTGATTTCTAAACTGACATTATAGAAGTGTCTCTAAATTTATGTTACCTTTCACAGAGTGATGACAAAAGTCTAAAATAAAAACTCTAAGCGTGTCCAATGCTTCATTAGTTAGACTGAGCCTTATCTCTGCCTTTGTGTCTATTCTAACCAAATACATGGATATACTGCTTCTTACCTGTACAGGCCTTGGATTTTCCACATCTAGAGATTTAATTTTTGCTTCAGTAAGAACTATATAAAGTGTGACTCTAAAACAGAGGTCAGCAATCTATACCTCATGAGCCAAATTCAGTCTGCTTTCTATGTTTGTAAATAAAGTTTTATTGGAACATAATCATGCCCATTCATTTACAGATTTTCTATGTCTGACTTTTTACAGAAAAAGTTGATTGACCTTTGCCCTAAGCTAAAGAGACAACCTCCTCTGGAGTTGATATATGGGCAAGATTTTGAATAATAAGCAACATTTTCAAGTTAGGGGTTAGGGAAGATGCAGAGAAAATATTTTGGTTAAACAAACTAGATTTCCAAACCATAGTGCTACATGTGAAAATAATGGTCTGCATTGTCTTGCCAAAGCATAAGACCCAAGAGAAGGATCACTGGGAGATGAGCAACATAGGCAGAAATCAGGGAATGGGGTGGGAGGGGACCAGCAGACAAAAGGAGCCTTAGAAAATTCAAGCCAAGCAAGATGGATTTTCTTCTCCTATAGGTCAGTTCTTCTTAGAGCATTTTAAATCAATGTTGAGAGATTTTATGAAAGAAAACAAAGAAAGAAAAGTACCCATGGTTAGAAAACAGGAAAGTATTGGTTAATCAACCTTCAACAAGTTGATGCAGGACTTCTCAGAGCCTTTAAAATGCATCTCTCCATTGGAAATCTCTAAGAAGGGACTGAAGGATTTCCAGGTTATTTGACTACACACCTTTCTTTGGCTAGTCACCTCACAGAACTAATATTCACCAAAACATTTTGGAGAATCTTGCTTGAGCAATAAGCAGTCAGTGCAAGAATTTAGGAAAAGGGAGATATGATCAGACTTGCATTTTAGAATTGCTTTGGCAGCTGTATGAGGAACAGACTGTCAGGAAAGACCAAAGGTAGGAAGACAAGATAAGCCAGTGCACCTTCCTGGTGAGAGGTGATGGGGAATAATGTATCATTTCCGAAAACTGATTTGTTTTGCATGTCTGTTTTTTAAAAAACAGTTGTCTTATCCTGCATAAGAGTTTTCCTGGTTGGAGTGAGTCTAACTTCAGGATCTAGATCCTCCCATTGCTGGGAATCACCAATATGTGACTTAGATTGCCTGCCTCAGGTCTCACTTCAGCCACTCCCTGCATCCAGACCTGACCTCTGGCTCAGGGTTTTAGTTCTTGCAGATCACCTAGTTTATCATGGTTGTGGAGTCTTTGACTTACCGCTTTGTTCTTCCTGCTGCTGCTGCTGCTAAGTCGCTTCAGTCGTGTCCGACTCTGCATCTTAATTCTCTGGAGTTTACCTTGCCCCACTGCGTTGTCTTGCCTTCTGGTACCCAGGCCGCCTGCCTGCAGGCTGATTCCACCAACACGTAGGCTGCTCAGCCACTCTGCTGCTCTCATTCCCCTGCTTCTGAAAACTCCAGTCTCATCACTCAACACTACAGCTCTACCCTGACTTATGTGGCCCCGAGGCTGCACTCAGGAAGCACTGCTCTGCTTTTTCAGCCTTGCGTACCGGGTTTTACCATGTGCAGAAAAAGTCATTTCCTAACACCTGCTGCTGCTTTCTGCCTGGAACCTCTTATGTTGCTGCAAATGACTGAGCCAAAAAATTGACAACAAACACAAAATCAAACTTTAGTTGATCTTTTTCTTTTTCCTCAGGGGATTTCCAAGACTTCTTTACACTTCCTCAGGCATCCCCTAGGTTGAGTGATTTCACTTTTCCCAAAACTTTTGGTCAGGATGAGATTTAGAGATAAACTGTTGTAAAAATAACTATTCCTACACTTCATTCCTCCTCTCTGACCACTTTTGAGGGATGCTATTCTGTGTTTCTGCCGTTAAGAGGAGAGAAAGAAAGGAGGAGTCAGGATATCTGAGAGAACCAGGTCAGGACTGGAACTCTTGAGAAGAATCTGATTCTCCTCCAGCATGGCCCTTATGACGTATGTGGCCCTGTTTCACTTCTGTCATGTGGCTTGAAGGCACTGCCGTCACAGGGCTATTCAACCTTGTTCAGTTAACCTTGTTATTCCACGCAGAGCACATGCTGTCCCAGGAGTGGTCCCGTTGGGAGGGGCCAGAGAGGTGCTAAGCCAAGAGATTCCAGGGAGAGCAGAGGCAGCTCAGCAAGAGGGGGTGTTAAGGGCCTTGGTCAAAAGCAGGCTGGCTCAGAGGAGCACAGAGTGGTTTGGCTGGAAGGTATTGGATAGCCTTTGTCCTGCTGAGACCACCAGATCCCAGTGCTGGGCTCTGTAGAGATCAAGCCGGGTGTACTTCAGCGACGTGCCTTCCTTGCTACCCCTACAGTCCCTGGCTGTGGTCTGGTCCTTTGCTCAGCCAAATTATGTGATCTCTTTTGGTGAGCTGGCAGCCACACGCTAGGAGCTGGACTGAACAGTGTATGTCCCTGTTCCCTTGCCTCGTTATTTTACAACTAAACAATCAGCATATTTCTGTGAGAGCCGGTCTCCTTTCCTGAATTCTGAACCACTATTCATTCAGGAACAGATTTTAAACTTTCTTGTCCTAATAAATGTTAGGTAGGTGTCCTGGAGAAGAAAAAGGATGATTCTGAAAAGGAATAGTTACCTCTAAGTGATAAAAGATGTGAATGGGCTTTCAAAGTACTTGCTCCAAATTATTCCACTTCTGAGAGGCTTATTTGACTGCTAAGAATCCAGCTACCTCTAGAAATATTTGAAGCCTCCTGTTTCCGTGTAGCCTGGAGAACACTGGTTTTACAGAATTCCAAGCTAACTCTGAGACTTTTTTTTAGAATTGAGATTTAAGAACAGCATTTTTAACCCCTCTACAGACTTACATTTCAGAAAAACAACAACAATCAGTGTCAGGTAATTTTTTTTGAGAGAGTGTTTAAAACTTCAGGTAAGAAGAGTAAGCTAATCTCCAACAGGAAATCACAATTCATAGAAACCATGTTGAGGGAAGGACTACTCTGTGCCCCCGAGTTCTCCTGACAGATTTCACTTATGAGTCTTGTGTATATTTGAAATGAGTATAACTCACTAAATGAATCCTTCCATCTAAAGTTCTACTCAACCTAGCAACAATATCTTCCTTATTTCAGTCTTTCAGCTAAAAAGTTCATATGTTGTAGAAGCACTGCATCAGCTCAAAGTCATAGCATTTTTGAGTTTCAAAAGTTTGGGGATGGATTTTTAAGCAGAAAATCCTTATTTCAAGAAGGGTAGAAATAAGAAGTTCAAAGGTTGAGCTTTTAAAAACACTCTGACAACCAAATAAATTTTAGTTCTATAGACTGTCTTTCAAGATGGGAGATGCAAGAAACATGTAAGCTGCGATTTGGCAGATTCCAGGATATTTACATGTATCTGCCCAAATTAATAATAGTGATTTAAAAGAAAACAAGAAATAGAAAGACAAATAGAAAGGAAAAAAATAATTTGTGGGGAAAGTGGGTTAGACAAGAAAAGAAACATCTGATAATAGCCATAGTTCTTTATACCTCAATTACCATGTAGATGGGAGAGTTGGACTATGAAGAAAGCTGAACGCCGAAGAATTGATGCTTTTGAACCGTGGTATTGCAGAAGACTCTTGAGAGTCCCTTGGACTGCAAGGAGATCCAACCAGTCCATCCTAAAGGAGATCAGTCCTGTGTGTTCATTGGAAGGTTTGACGTTGAAGCTGAAACTCCAGTACTTTGGCCACCTAATGCAAAGAGCTGACTCATTTGAAAAGACCCTGATGCTGGGAAAGATTGAAGGCAGGTGGAGAAGGGGATGACAGAGGATGAGATGGTTGGATGGCATCACCGACTCAATGGGCATGAGTTTGGGTAGACTCCGGGAGTTGTGATGGACAGGGAAGCCTGGTGTGCTGCAGTCCATGGGGTTGCGAAGAGTCGGACATGACTGAGCAACTAAACTGAACTGAACTGAACCTTCCTGAAAATGGAAACTCAGAGAGAAAAGAAGCATTCAGAGGATGATCAACAGTCTCTCCAAAAGTGATGATTCCAAATATTTTCTTTCCATGTTCTTTCCCAATATTTCCAGGGCTTTTAGTTGGATGAAAATGGTTTTGATATTGTTATCTTTTAACATTTCCTAGAAACACACAAGGGCTTTCCTGGTGGCTCAGATGGTAAAGAATCCACCTGCAATACAGGAGACCTGGGTTCGATTCCTGGGTTGGGAAGATCCCCTGGAGGAGGGCATGGCAACCCACTCCAATATTCTTACCTGGAGAATTCTCATGGACAGAGGAGTCTGGCAGGCTACAGTCCATGGGGTCACAAAGAGTCAGACACGACTAAGCAACTTAGCACAGCACAATACAGTGACAAAATATACAAATGTTGAAATCCTGTAGATTGCTATGTTCACATAAGTAATTCTTACTTAACTGGTCACCCAGGAAAGAGGGCCACTTAGCACCCTGTCCCTCCCATCCTACACCTATATTCCAAGTCACTGACTCCACCCTTATTCTCCATTCCACATCCATCTATCCAGTGAATGCCTTCCAGTCTTTTTAGTATTCATTTATAACTTCTAACTACTTCTTATTTGCCTTAAAAGATGTCCTTAGCAGTAAAGTGGGTACTAAATATTTTTTCTACCCAGATTTCTTCATTCAGAGATTCAAGACATTTACAACCACTTGTTAATATTATTTGGCATTTTATTGCAAATTTTCCTTCCAATGAATACTGAATAATCACAATAAATTTATAACTTGAAAACACAGTGTTCCCCTGTTACTTCCTTGATTAGGAGATGGGCATATACTACATGGCATGCTTTGATATAGTGAACTAGAAAAGCAATAAATAATGGAATTAGAGAAAATATCAGGCCTATTTGTCTTTTCACTCTTCCTCCACATACCCAAAAATCTCTGTGGAATAAGAAAATTGATTGCCCACTACACATTGCCCACTGAAATCTAGCAAAATCTTTGAGGGGAATACAAAAATCCAAGTACAAAATTTGTCTTAGAGTATTTCATCCATATTATTACTTTTAAATACAGAAGACAGAAGAGTAGACACCATGCCATTTTTTTCCTAAATCAAAGCTCTAAACATATGATTTTTCCTTTCTCCCTGTGTATCCTCCTCAATTCTAAAGGAAATCAGTCCTGAATATTCATTGGAAGGACTAGTGCTGAAGCTGAAACTGCAATACTTTGGCCACCTGATGTGAAGAGGTGACTCACTGAAAAAGACCCTGATGCTGGGAAAGATTGAAGGCAGGAGGAGAGAGAGACAACAGAGAATGAGATGGTCAGATGGCATCACCAACTCACTGGATATGACTTTGAGCAAGCTCCAGGAGTTGGTGATGGACACAGAAGCCTGTCATGCTGCAGTCCATGGGGTCACAAATGGTCGGACACAACTGAGCAACTGAACTGAACTCATCGTCCTCAAAAAAAAAAAAGACAAAAAGTTCAGATTAGCAGTCCCCCATATATTCTGGAAAAACATGTCACCTCACATGGAAGATGAATAATTAAAATTACTAAGCTATACAGAGCCACATTACACATTGCAAATATTATCAGAAAATCATCTACTGAGATATTTGGATAGGATAGGTGTCTGTGTATGTGTGTACATGACTGTGTGCTTAGAACCACAAAAAATTATTTTAAAAAGAGGATAATCACAACAATATACTGCAACTCCCTGAATTCTCAAATGGATCAACAAAAAACATAGACAATGCACAACCAATAAATCTATCAATCTGCAAAATTCACTGGAAGGACATTTTAAAGACTGGCTATTCTATAAAGGGAAAATGTGGGCAGTACCCATCTTAAGAGTCCAGAGGATGATAGCTTTTTCCATGGTGAGAGAATTTTTAAAAACATTAGCTAACTAATCTTTACAACAATTCTATAAGAGGCAAATATTATTAATGGTTTCATTTTACCAATGGAGAATCTGAGTCAAGGAGAGATTAAATGACATGCTGATGACTGTAATAAGACAAAGTTTTAGAAAGAGAATTAAGACACAGAAGATTCTGATTTTCAATTCTCATCAGAAATCACAGAAGCAAGATAAAATATAGGACAACAGACTTTTTTTGACAAATAGCATGTCATGAACCTGAAGCTTCTAATGTGAGCAATTTTGATATTGCTAATAAAAATGTCTATATTAAATAAATCACATAATTTATGGCATCTCTGTTGAAAATAAATCTTCCAGTTAAAAAAATGTAATTTAAAAATCAGAAATTAACATATGCCTGACACAATCAATTCTTAGCATACTACATATGGAGGTAGCCCTGAATAGGCATAGCCCATTCAGTAAGCTTAGTCTCCTGTCATAAACTCATGATATCTACACTTCTCAAGGATAAGATCCCGTCAGGCTATGTCCAGACATGTCATGTCAGGCCATGTCCAGATAGATATCACAAGTGACCTCAAACCCCCAACTTAGTCTGCTCCCATAGGCTTTCCTTCATTTATTTCTACTCCTAAGCTGAATCAGTATGAACAGTATGAAAAGACAAGAAGATATTACACTGAAAGATGAACTCCCCAGGTCAATAGGTGCCCAATATGCTACTGGAGAAGAGTGAAGAAATAACTCCAGAAAGAATAAAGAGACAGAGCCAAAGCAAAAACAGCGCCCAGTTGTGCATATGACTGGTGATGGAAGTTAAGTCCCATGCTGTAAAGAGCAATATTGCATAGGAACTTGGAATGTTAGGTCCATGAATCAAGGTAAATTAGAAGCGGTCAAACAGGAGATGGCAAGAGTGAACATCGACATTTTAGGAATCAGTGAACTAAAATGGACTGGAATGGGTGAATTTATTTTCAGATGACCATTAAATCTACTACTGCAGCAAGAATCCCTTAGAAGAAATGGAGTAGCCATCATAGTCAACCAAAGAGTCTGAAATGCAGTACTTGAATGCAACCTCATAAACAACACAATGATCTCTATTCATCTCCAAGACAAACCATTCAATATCACAGTAATCCAAGTCGATGCCCCAACCAGTAATGCTGAAGAAGCCAAAGTTGAATGGTTCTATGAAGACCTGCAAGACCTTCTAGAACTAACATCCCAAAAAGATGCCCTTTTCATCATAGGGGACTGGAATGCAACAGTAGGAAGTCAAGAGATAACTGGAGTAACAGGCAACTTTGGCCTCAGAGTACAAAATGAATAGGGCAAAGGCTAACAGAGTTTTGCCAAGAGAACACACTGGTCATACCAAAAACCCTCTCCCAACACACAAGAGAAGACTCTACACATGGACATCACCAGATGGTAAATACCAAAATCAGGTTGATTATATTCTTTGCAGCCAAAGATGGAAAAGCTCTATACCATCAGTAAAAACAAGACTGGGAGCTGACTGTGGTTCAGATCATGAATTCCTTATTGCCAAATTCAGACTTAAATTGAAGAAAGAAGGGAAAACCACTAGACCAGTCATGTGTGACCTATAATCAAATCCCTTATGATTATACAGTGGAAGTAACAAATAAATTCAAGGAATTAGACTCAGTGCCTGAAGAACTACTAACAGAGGTTTGTGACATTGTACAGGAGACAGGGAGCAAGACCATCCCCAAGAAAAAATAGATGCAAAAAGACAAAATGGTTCTCTGAGGAGGGCTACAAATAGCTGAGAAAAGAAGAGAAACAAAAGGCAAAGGAGAAAAGGAAAGATATACCCATTTGAATGCAGAGTTCCAAAGAATAGCACAGAGACATAAGAAAGCCTTCCTTAGAGATCAATGCAAAGAAATAGAGGAAACAATAGAATGGAAAAGACTATAGATCTCTTCAAGAAAATCAGAGATACCAAGGGAACATTTCATGCAAAGATGGGCACAATAAAGGACAGAAATTGTATGGACCTAACAGAAAGAGAACATATCAAGAAGAGGTGACAAGAATATACAGAAGAACTGTACAAAAAAAAAAAATCTTTAAGACTCAGATAACCATGATGGTGTGGTCACTCACCTAGAGCCAGACATCCTAGAATCTGAAGTCAAGTCAAGGCCTTAGGAAGCATCACTATGAACAAAGCTAGGGGAGGTGGTGGAATTCCAGTTGAGCTATTTCAAATCCTAAAAGATGATGCTGTGAAAGTGCTGCACTCAATATGCCAGCAAATTTGGAAAACACAGCAGTGGCCACAGGACTGGAAAAGGTCAGTTTTCATTCCAATCCCAAAGAAGGGTAATGCCAAAGAATGTTCAAACTACCACACAATTGCACTCATCTCACACACTAGCAATGTAATACTCAAAATTCTCTAAGCCAGGTTTTAATAGTATATGAATGGTGAACTTCCAGGTGTTTAAGCTGGGTTTAGAAAAGGCACAGAACCAGAGATCAAATGACCAATATCCTTTGGATCATAGAAAAAGCAAGACAGTTCCAGAAAAACATCTATTTCTGCTTTATTGACTATGCCAAAGCCTTTGACTGTGTAGATCACAACAAACTTTGAAAAATTCTTCAAGACATGGGAATACCAGACCACCTTACCTGCCTCCTGAGAAATCTGTATTCAGGTCAAGAAGCAACAGTTAGAACCGGACATGAAGCAACAGACTGGTTCCAAATTGGGAAATGAGTACATCAAGGCTGTATATTGTCACCCTGCTTATTTAACTTATATGCAGAGGACATCATGCAAAATGCCGAGCTGGATGAAGCACAAGCTGGAATCAAGATTGCTGGGGGAAATATCAATAACCTCAGATATACAGATGACACCACCCTTATGGCAGAAAGCAAAAAACTAAAGAGCCTCTTGATGAAAGTGAAAGAGGAGAGTGAAAATGCTGGCTTAAAACTCAACATCCAGATAAGTAAGAGAATGGCATCCAGTCCCATCACTTTATGACAAGTAAATGGGGAAACAATGGAAACATGTCACATGTCCATTGTTTCCAATAAAGTGAAAGACTTTCCTTTTGGGGCTCCAAAATCACTGCAGATGGTGACTGTAGCCATGAAACTAAAAGACACTTGCTCCTTGGAAGAAAAGCTATGACTGAGCTACACAGCATATTAAAAAGCAGAGACATTGCTGACAAAGGTCCATCTAGTCAAAGCTATGATTTTTTCAGTAGTCATGTATGGATGTTAGACTTGGACTATAAAGAAAGCTGAGCACCAAAGAATTGATGCTTTTGAACTATGATGTTGGAGAAGACTCTTGAGAGTCTCTTGGACTGCAAGGAGATCAAGGCAGTCAATCCTAAAGGAAATCAGTCCTGAATATTCATTGGAAGGATTGATACTGAAGCTGAAACTCCGATACTTTGGCCACTATGAGAAGAACTGACTCACTGGAAAAGACTCTGATACTGAAAAAGATTGAAGGCAGGAAGAGAAGGGGACGACAGAGGATGAGATGGTTGGATGGCACCACCAACTCGATGGACATGAGTTTGAGCAAGCTCCAGGAGTTGGTGATGAATGGGAAGCCTCGTGTTCTGCAGTCCATGAGGTCGCAAAGAGTTGAACATGACTGAGCAACTGAACTAACCTGAAGCTGAGTCAGCTAGACTAAGCTGAGCAAAGAAGGAAATGAAACAAAATGGGGAAAAACTAAACAGAGAGAAAGAAAATTTTGAGATGATTTTGGCTGGATAATATTTTGAAATATTAGTCTATGCATCTATATTGGTATGGTTTTGTTAGAGAAACAGAATCAATAGGAATACACACATACAAAAAGAGAAGGAGAAAGAAGTCATTAAATGGAATTGGCACATAAACAGATGGAGGCTGAGATGTCCCACAATCTACAGTTGGCCAGTTGAAGACCTGAGAGAGTGGGTGGTATCATTCCAGTATGATTCCCAAGGTTTGAGGACCAGAATATTCAATGGTGTAAGCTCCAGTTTAAGCTCAAGTGCAAAGGCAGGAGAAAACAAACATCTCAGCTTAAAGGCAGTCAGGCAGAGAGGGTGAATTATCCCTTCCTATACCTTTCTGTACGAAAAAGGCCTCCAATGGATTGGATGAGGCCCACCCACATTGGGGAGAGCTATGCTTTACTCAATCTACTGATGCAAATGCTAATTTCACCCAGAAACACTCTCACAAACACATCCAGAATAATGTTTAACCAAATATCAGGGCACCCCATGATGAGTTTAAGGTGATGCATAAAATTAACAATCACAGCATCTCTCCAAATTTCCTTCCTTCCCCTCTCCTTCATCCCACTCAGACAGCATCAGGCACCAAACAAAAACAGAGCTAATGCTCAGCTGTTGAGATTTATGAACTTAGTTTTCAAATATAACTAATAATACATAAGGTTTACTATGTGCAGGTATTGTTTTAAGTGCTTTATAAATATTAACTCCTTAATCCCCAAAACGGTGAACTCCGGGAGATGGTGATGGACAGGGAGGCCTGGCGTGCTGAGATTCATGGAGTCGCAAAGAGTTGGACACGACTGAGCAACTGAACTGAACTGAACTGAATCCCCAAAACAACTCCACAAGGTAGGCATTATTATCATCATCCCTATTTTTAAAGATGAGAACATGGAGGAAGAGAGAGTCCCAGGGCACTAAAACTAGTGTGTGGTGGAGCCAGTATTCAGTCCCAACAAGCCTCGCTGAAGAGTCTATCCTCCTAATCTCTACACTGTGACACCTTGAAGCTCACAGCAGTTAGCAGTTGGACAGAAATTTTTTAGAGGGCAAAAAGTCACAGTCCTGACTCTGAGCATGAGGTTAATGCTTTAAGCAACAGATTTAGAGAAAATAATGTTGTGATGACCGAAGTATGGAGTTTGCCACACCCACCAAAAATGTCAAATTCCCCAAGTAGGGTGGGAGTCAGAGCAAAGGAAGACTTGTTCCTTGATTCCTAAGTGGAACCTGAGGAGGCAGTAAGCCTCTCACTGCTTCCCGCCCACCTCTTCCACAAGAGCAGAGAAAGTAAAGGTGGGAGCTGGTGACCATGTCAGAGTGGCATGGAGCCCCAGAGCAGCACAGGAGGGCATCCAAACATTTCCTGGGCTTCCTTGTCCTCTCATTCAAACGAAAGTGAAGTCTCTCAGTTGTGTCTGACTCTTTGCGACCCCATGGACTGTAGCTCCTCTGTCCATGGGATTTTCCAGGCAATAGTACTGGAGTGGGTTGTCATTTCCTTCTCCAGGGGAATCTTCCCGACCCAGGGATCAAACTCAGGTCTCCCACATTATAGACAGGCGCTTTACCGTCTGAGCCACAAGGGAAGTCTGGTTCATTCAAAGAGAGGTGCAAAAGATAGGCTCAGGGGCCTCAAGCAGCCTACCAGTCATGTCATGAGTGTAGACTAAAAGTTGTGAGTCCAGAGGAGACCAAGGCCACCTTGAGGATGTCTTCAGGGATGGGCACCTGTGCCTGGACACCACAGTGTGTGCTGAGTCACTTCAGTCGTGTCCAGCTCTTTGTGACCCTATAGTGTGTAGCCTGACGGGCTCCTCTGTCCATGGGTTCTCCAGGCAAGAATACTGGAGAGGGTTGCCATGCCCTCCTCCAGGGGATCTTCCCAACCCAGTGACTGAACCCATGTCTCATGTCTCCTGCATTGGCAAGTGGGTTCTTCACTACTAGTGCCACCTGGGAAGCCCTGGACAGCACTAAATGCCACCATTTCTGAAGATCAGTTGTCCTCTCCTACCTCATGGACATCATGACTTAAAGCTTTCAAACTGAGAGGGAACTCAAGGAGAAAAGGGTGGGAAAAAATCCTGAACTGGTTGAATCAGTGATTAAAGTTAACCTGAGTTGAGGAAGATTGAAATTAAGTTCAGTTAGAGAAAATAAGGTGGTTGTTTTTTTTGCACAGCTGCTTTTGCAGTCTGAGACTTGTACCTCCTTGGCCATAAAGAAATAAAACTTGTTTACCTTTGCAACCAGTACGCTCTCTCTGAAGGCCAAAGGAAAATCTCCAAAATTGTTTTGAGAAATAACATCATCATTGGACTAAGTATATGACTTCCCAAAGGATTACTTTATAGTGCAATGCTCCTTTCTATAAGTACTCGTTTGGCCCTTTAACTTAAAAATGTTAGTTTCATTAGCTCAAACCAGTCTTCATACTACAAACCTGGTCCTTAAAATGACTGAAAGCAGTTTAGTAATGGTTGTTGTCCATTGATTCAAATAAAGTTGTCAGATATACGGCTAAGATGGAAAAGATTTTAGATTTGTGAAATCAGGATCTAATTCAGCTTTGAGTTTGGCTACCACTCAAGCCAAAGCTTTGAAGCTTTTGGACATAGTGAAAGAACATTGTAACAAGGATCAAAGGATGAAAAATTCAGTGCAAATAAGGGTTGGTTCATAGCATTTTTTTTTCTTGTTTTGTTTTGGCCATCCCACTAGACATGAAGAATCTGTTCCCCAACCAGGGATTGAACCTGCACACCCTACATTAGAAGCACAGAATCTTAACCACTGGCCTGCCAGGGAAGTCCCAGTTCATGCATTTTTAAGGTAGTGATGCCTTACATAATATCAGGGTGCAAGATGAAGCTAGGATGACCGAGATATAAGTTCTGGAAAGCAGCAAGGTTTTCTGTCCAGAAGGGAATAAAAGAACTTTTTGGCCCAATACCTGTGCAAAGCTGCCACATCATTTGTGATAGAAACTGGAGAGAAATAAAACTGACATTGCTGAACTGATTTCTGTAACATTCATCAAATGATCCTTGTCTCAAAAAGATTCTCAAAGTTGCTTGTGATAATTTTCATAAGGAAAGAATTTATTTTTTTTCAAATTCTGTATGACTATGTGTTTTCTTAGGCGTACCACAATTAAGATTTACCTGAATTTGTTTCTATAAAAAGCTGGGCTTCAGGTTCTCAACCAATATAACACACTGCTGTGCTATTGTTATAATAGGAAACAAATCAGATTTGTTTGGTTTAATCATTTTTCCTTAAACGAACATCCAGCAGAAACACAACCCATTGTAAGCATAAGGAATATCTCTAGAGTGGACATACTGAAACACAACTAAAGCATCAGTCTTTTAGAAATATATTGTCAGGAAAACAGGCATGGCAAATTAGTCACTAAAACAGATGCTGTAAACCAAATATTATAATTGTCAACATTTAAAATTCTGCCAATTTAATGGATTTGCCTTTGAATAATTTAGGGTACTCAAGATGATTTTCAACAGACTTATTAAAGTAAAGTATCCTAGGACTCCATCTTTAAAACTGTCCCTATTATACCTTTCCTAAGCAATCTATATGAGTTACTGAAGGTCTGTCAGCCTTCAATTTGGCTTTATTAGCATTTATTGCTTTAAATCAGACATTTCACATTATTTATATAAGGTTTTTTTATTCAATACTGAAAATGATAGAACATACACATTGAATAACAGATAGGGACATAATTCATCCTAGTATGAAGCATGCCTTATAACACTTAAGTGGTCTATTAAACCTGTCTGATCTTATACTGGATAAATTCTATCCTTGACATCAAGGCATGTGTCTGATACATTTATCATGTTTAGGATTCTTCTAAGTTACACAAACTATTGCATCTGGGAATTGCCAAGAGTTTATCCTGAAGTTAAAATATACCAAGTATCCAAATATTTCTCTTAAATATGAGTTAGACCTAAACTACCACATAGAATTATTTTAGTGGTTTCAATTCCATCCCTGGTGGACAGTAGTACATGGTAAGAAAAACCACCTCACATAATTTGGCACTGTTTAGAACCAGCAGCCTCTGATCAGGAGGAGTTTGTAATGAGCCCAGGGGGAGGGAATGACCTCTTATTAGAAGGAGCACTGTCTCTCTCTGGCAAGGCTGAGGTTGGAAACTCTGGGAGGATCAAGCTGCAGCTGTTGGCTCCCTTTTTGACTTGGGGAAGGTAGAGGTCTTTTTGGGACCAAGCTACCCACTTACTTCACAAGTGGGGAGCTGGTTATTAAAAGAGAATGAAATGAAAGAGCCTTTTGTCAGTATAATGTACTGAAGTTCATCATTTAGGGGAAAGTAAATGCCAACTTTCATTTCTATTTAGATAATGTAGGGACTAGAACTAGAGAAGAGGGAAATAAAATGTGGTAGCCAAGGAATGAGCTTGAACTTGGTTTAGTCAGAACATTGATAAACAGATGACGAGCTTATCATTTTTACTTCACTTACTCCCACAGAGGTTTTGAACTTATTTAGAATAAACACACACATGCTTCATTTCGATAAAACAAAGAGCTAGGTGATTGCTATAGGGGAGTGAAAACTTAAAGCAAAAAGATCAGAGGATCAGTCAGCTTTGGGATCAGCCACACTTGGGTTGGAACCCCAGACTTTGCACAAGAAACCTTCTGGATATCAGAGTTCTCTTTTGTAACACAGCACCAGTAATCCCCTCTGAGTGGCACAGTGAGATAAGATGAGTGAACATACCCGACACTGCAGATGCCCGACACACAGATAATAACTGAAATATTAGATCTTTTTCCTACACGAGGGCTAAAATTCAGGGCTTCAGTGAATTCAGACAGAAAGATCATTGCATCTTTATCTTCACTAACCTCTAACTGCAAAGTAGCATTTCTTAAACCATGCATGTGAACAAAATCAGCATATCCAGCACCTGTGATGTTGACACTAATAGAAACCACAGCTATTTTCATAACATGGTACAGCTACTACAGATAATCCAAAAATATTGTTTGCTCTCATCACTATTTTGAAATAATAGTGTTACCAGACCTGCTGCAAGATCGTGTTTTTAATGCATTAATGAAGAAGCATATGAATTACTACCTCATAAAATTGTTTTAAATATTTTGACAGTTATATTTCAGTAATTGATTTCCTTTCTGATGCCACATGTTCCGTTTTCTTTTACTCTTTAAAAACATGTTTTATATGAGAATTTAGAGGCTTCTTCTGAGAAGAGGTCCTGAAACTTCACCCAACATCCAAATGGGTTTTTCTACCCTCTGCTAATGGTGTTACTGTCAGCCACCAGGAAGTGCACAAAGTTTCGGTTGACTGGGGATGTGAGTTGATGTGATCATTATTAAGATGGATCTAAGTTGGGACTGTTTCCTTCAAAAATTATCAGTTTGGACTTGCAGTTGATTTTAGCTGATACTTAGCTGTGACCTATTTGATGAGATGTTTCCTTGAAACCCAAAATGAAAATCAAACCTTGTGTTTCATCTTTTCTTGATCTCCTAAGCAAAGTGAAAAACAGGGAGCTATATCCATGTCTGTCAGGGTCATTTTCATATGCACATGTCCCAGGGATCTTGGAGAGTCACTAGGATTTTATAAACCAAGTTTTGGCTTTATTTGTGACAAAGGTACTGTGAAATAAGATAAGAATCAGTGGCTTGTAAAACTTCTTGCCCAGTTGTTAAACACAAAAATGGATTCAATCATCAGATGGTTTATATTTCCTTACATTTTTACTAGTTTTTAAACATGCCAAAATATGGCTATGTGTAATAGCTGAAAAATTATACTGCAACTAAAATTATATTTCTTGGCTTCCTATGGAATGTTTTTGGTCTGAGAACTCAGGAATAGTCTAACCAGTGATATTTTTAAAAAGTCTATGCCAATAATCCAACCAGAAATGTCACTGGTTTTTATTATAGGACAAAATATATTTTACAATGCTACTTTCTTTAGTATATATTTGTCATATTTCTTATTCTAATATGTGGGTAAATTACATGAAAAGTAAAAATGAAATGATAAAATATCAGCATTATAATTCATGATGATATATGTAAGCCTAAATATTTTTTCTTAGTTTAGTACCTTTAAAGACAGATTTCTCTCCCTTTATCACATGGATAGATTTACAAGTGAATCAGCATCATATTTGTTAATATTCTTCTTGTAACAGCATTTATTTTGAAGGATGAGGATAGAGTTTGACTAATGCTGAGTACAAACTGGTTTTAAATGGTGCCAGTTGACCAATAGTATTTCATAGTGTTGCTGAGATAAAGGTGTCTTTGTTCTGCACATTTGTACGTACTTTGCAAAGTAATTTTGAGGCAGGTAGATTTTTTTTTAATCCAAAAGGACTTCTCTCATCTCCTTTTTAAAATTGTTCCCTTCAGTCCTTGCTCTGAGTTATAGGAAAGTAGGTTCCCACAAAATGCACTTCCTACTCAAGCTTTTCATAGCCTTTATTTTTGCCACAACTTGGTCTACTTTATACACTGAGGTAAAGAAAGACCTTATTGAATACTTCATGTTAACAGAAGGCACTTTATGTTCAAGGTAATATTCTGATAATCTAGATGAAGTCCTCTCTTTCTGGAATTTCCTAATAGAATTTGGGCAAAACTTTCCTTGCTGTCTAAGTCACGTATTCTGACTACTAGAGACTACAAGTCCTAGAGGCTCAACTTCTGCAATAATTTGATCCCTTGCTTGCTGATGGAAATTATTATCATGTGGAGTTGAATATCTCCTACACTCTGTGTTTATTCATTGATTCATTCATTCACTAAACATCAAATAAGTATTTATTGCAGATGGATGATGGAGAAGGCAATGGCACCCCACTCCAGTACTCTTGCTTGGAAAATCCCATGGACGGAGGAGCCTGGTAGGCTGCAGTCCATGGGGTCACTAAGAGTCTGACACGACGGAGCGACTTCACTTTCACTTTTCACTTTCATGCACTGGAGAAGGAAATGGCAACCCACTCCAGTATTCTTGCCTGGTGAATCCCAGGGATGGGAGAGCCTGGTGGGCTGCCGTCTCTGGGGTCGCACAGAGTCAGACACGACTGACGCGACTTAGCAGCAGCAGCAGCAGATGGATGAACAAGTCAACTGACTGCAGATCCACCCTTTGGAAAGATAGTCCCCCTTCACTCTTTCAAGAACAATGCTGAATGTGGCTGTCATGCAGGCACTAACTCATTTTTGGGTTGTTTCCACCTACTGAACCAGCTCATCTGTGAGCCAAATCCACATTTTCCCCTTCCTCCTTCAGATGTATAGGATACACACTTACTCCCTTCCCACATAGCCACAGGGGCTGTGAAAGGTGCTGGTGTGGCTATGGTGGGTGACAAGGGGATCTGAGCTCCTTGCCCACACAGTTTAGCCTGGCCACACCATTTCCAGCTTGAGACAGACTGTCACTGTTGGTGGATCAGTCTGACTTTGTGACTTGGCGGTCCTGGAAGAATATAGCCAATTCTAGGCAGCTAGGTTCAGAGTCAGTTG